>NC_061122.1:43371291-43461414 GCF_002878395.1 Capsicum annuum | reverse complement strand
ATCCACACCTCATCCATCTTATATTTGTTTTCATACATAAACCTGCGGTTGAGAAGATCATATACCATTTTCATCTGGAAACGAGCATTGTTGTCCTCTGACAAATCAAGATATTGCCCAAAGCAGCTTTCCCTGAAATAAGAATCCAATTTTTGTTCTCGAAGTATTTTTCTGAAGGCGTCGAAAGATTTTCCCATGACTGACTTAACCACAAGATCACCCATTAAATCTGTGGCACCATCGCACTGCATTCTCACAGGATAACGATCAATGCTGAAGGTTTTGACCAACTCTTCGACGGAAGGGCTATTAGCATTTGGATCATCTCTTTTGAAAGATTCCTCCTTCCCGTGTTCATTATCTTCTGCTCCTGATTGAGATAACGCTTGTAAAGCAAGCTCATAGAGTGGTGGATGTAGCTGAGCTGCTGCACTTATTCCTTTACTTGGACTTGATTCGATTTCTTTTCTTTTGGGAGTCATGTTATCATAAATTAACAGGAATATAACATAGATTATAATTGATTAATCCATAACAGTAATATAACAGTTCCAACAGACAACTAATCTGTTGCACCAGGTATGTTATCTGTTGCAACATATAACCGACCTGTTGCAACGGATGAGTAATCTGTGGGAACTATAAAAACAGCACTAATTTATTGCACCTGGTATTTTATCTGATGCAACATATAACTGACCTGTTGCAACGGATGAGTAATCCGTTGGAAACCATAAAAACAGATCACTAAGTTGTTGCACCAGGTATTTTATCTGTTGCAACATATAACCGACCTGTTGCAATAGATGAGTAAACCGTTGGAAAGAATAAAAATGGATCACTAATTTGTTGCACCAGGTATGTTATCTGTTGCAACATATAACCAACCTGTTGCAACGGATGAGTAAACCGTTGGAAAGAATAAAAATAGTCTTAATCTGTTGCAAAATAAAGAGTAAACCGTTGGAAAAAATAAAAACAGATCACTAATCAGTTATCGGTTGGATCAATATTGTTTAGATTTCTTCTAAACAGAAGAGTAGTCTGTTGCAATAGATGAATGATCTATTAGATTGTTCACCTGTTGCATTAGATTTTCATAGTTGCATCAGATTTTCATCTGTTGCATCAGATTTTCATCTGTTGCATCATATGTTTCATCTGTTGCATCAGATGTTTCATCTGTTGCAATACCATTTTTACCAAGACAAATAACAAATCAACCCAGCAACACCAACACATCACACACACACACACACACACACTAAGAACATCAACTGTGATAAAAAATCACCAACAAATTCGAATCAACAGTACGACAACAAGAAGAAGAAATGCCAGAAATTAGGATTTTATTCAGTCCACATTTCAATACTAGAAGAGTAGTTGGCTCAAGTTCCTTTGTTTTTTCATAATTTTTTACCAGTGAAAAAGGTAATGGGACAGCGAAGAACTCAAAGTTGTTGTCGTCGGAGAAGTCTTTACGTCGATTGATTGTTGAAAATCGAAAAGGAACTCGCCCGACTATTTGTCGCAGGAGGTTGAAGGGAGAAATTTTGCAGAACTGTTGGTTGGGAGAGAGTTGAGAGAAGCTGGAGAGAGAGAGTGGTTGATTTGGATTGAAGAGGGGTGTGGGTTGGGTTGATTTGTATTTTTGAAAAGATTAGAAAGTTTTAAAAATATGAATCAAGTCCACAATTAACTTAATCAAGTTTCCTAATGATGTTTGACCCTTTAAGTTGGTCAGTGTCACCAATCCTTCATTCAAGACTTAAAAAGACACATTTCCTTCAATTTTCTCATTTTTTAAATTATATTTAATGAAAATTTTGTATTATAAAATATGATTTTATTTTCACCGAATCAATTCATTGAACATATGCTTCTGAATATTGGAAAGCTCGCTAATTTACACAATTACTTTTTCGTTTCCATATTAATTCGATTCAATCAAAATATATATTTGGAAACAGCCACCGAACGATCAGTGGGACCTTTCAATAAAAAGATAACTACTTTTTAGTAGTTCGAAACATTTTTGTGTATCAGGGCACATGGTCAAAATTAAAAAAATTAACCGATGTAGTATATTTTATTTCTTTATTACTTTTATTTATGATATTTTTAAATAATTACAAAAGATGACGAGATTATTTAATTTTATAGTAGCACATAAATATACACGTATTTGTGTCTAAAAACTCTAGTTGTTACTGTTCACCTAACTTTACTTATTTGTTGTCATCAGAGTTCATCGGCGTTTCAATTAGCCACTAAAAAATTTAAACTATTTTGTCGGAGATTGTAACCTAGTGTTATTTTAGGTGTTGAAATGTCCATACATATAACATAGACTTTCACCCTTCACATATAGCGTTCCATTCAGTTTGTCAATAATGTGCATTTACATATTGAATGTATATACATTGAATTCAGTTGGTCTTTCATATAATTTATGTCTTCACATACATACGTCTCCTACTTCGAAAATACATACATATAAATATAGTTATCTATAAATACAACCAACTTTAACTGTGAAAACACATACATACATATACAGTGGTGACATATATAATTATAGTTACATGTTGTATTCGTGCAATTTCAGTTAGAATTAAACTTTGTGTGAAACATAATGTGTATTCGCCACCTTTTGAAAAAGAAAAATATAGCCTACTCTCATTATATTTTGTAATAATAGATGCTAAATCCACTGCTTATGAAATTTTCTATTAAAAATTCAATTGATAGTAAACTGTTATAAATATATTATCATATATAGTGAATGTCTACTTTATCATATATAGTGAATGTCTATTTATGGAAAAAGTAGAAACCCCAAGGTTAGTTTTCCCTGTAAATAAAGGGATTTCCCTCATTATAATTCAACCCCTCAAGAATCCCTCAAGAGAAATAGCAATTACTTTCACTTCTCTCTCTGCTCTCTCTACTCTTATTCTTTATTATTTATTATTCCATAACACGTTATCAGCATGAGTCTCTATTATTTAACACAAATTTATAATCTATAATCTATAATATATTAAAAGTGTAAAGATCCTTAAAAAAGTGATTTGAACTTTTTGTCCTTCATTGAAAGTTTCTGCAATAGACAAAATTATTTTTTCACTTTTTTCTTAAATTATTATTAATATATAGAAAGACTTTTAAATTTATGCAATTCATTAAATTTGTTTTTCTTATGCGAATTTTGCTAGGATTAGAAGCTCTATCATATATTTTAGGACTCCTTACCATATATTTTAAAAATCCTTAATTATTAATTCTACTATTATACACAACCAAAACCAACTCAAACTAAAGTTTCACTCAAACCAATTAAAATTTAATTTTTGAAAAGTTGTCCAAATCCAAATATAGTATAGTTTCGTGTGATGTTTTACTAGGATTTAAAAAAATAATAATAAAAAAAAAAAAAAAACTAGTTTTAATATTTTAGAATTTCTTAATTATTAATTCTACTATCATACACAACTAAAACCAATTAAAACCAACTCAAACTAAACTTTCACCTAAACCAATTAAAATTTAATTTTTGAAAAGTTGTCCAAGTATTAATATAGTAAAAGTTTTCCAGATATAGTATAGTACGAGTGATGTTTAACTAGGATTTATTTAAAAAAAAAAAAAAACTATTTTTAAGGACTTCTATTATGGACTTTCTTTTTTAAAATCAAAGTTGGTTTAGGATATTGTTTTTGAAAAAATAAATCAACATTAAACATTATTTAGGTTTTTAATTAATTAAAGTCTCTATTTTATGTAGGTAAGAAATCATAATATTTAATAACTCTAAATTTATTAGAATTTTACCTTATCTATAATCTATATCTATAATATATTAAAAGTGTGAAGAACCTTAGAAATATTGTTTGAACTTCTTGCTCTTCATTAAACACTCCATAATAGATAAAATAATCTTTTCACTATTTTTCTTCAATTTATAATATTAAATATTGATTATAATAAATATATAAAAAAATTAAATAAAAAATTAGACCATAATGATATCCTAACACGTATCTTTAATTTGGTTTAGATTTTTAAGTTATTAGTTTATTTTATACCCTAAATTTATATAATGAATATGTGGTCTTGCAACCATGAATATGGGAGTCACGAGGCCATTGTCTCTTGTTGGGCAATTAGAAAGGTAGCAACTTTTTCTTTCTTTTTTTTTCTTGGTTTATATTGTATTTGAATCAATTTTGCCTATGAATTAGTATGATTTTGATTATTCTTTTTGTTTTTGAAGAGACCAATTTCTTGATTTATGTATTTGAACTCAATTTTTATCTATGAATTTGGACTGATTTAAATTATTATGGTTATTATGATTATTAAGTTTTTGAAGAAATCGGAGTTAGTTGTATGAGAGTGAGGAAGAAACACTAAGAAAAGAAGAGGTGTTGTATTAGCTTTATCAGGTAAATTTTGAAGTATTATAGTTTAATTAGTTGTAGTTGTTAAATCATAGGCCATAGGTTTCTCTCTTTCGGACCACACGGGTATAAAGGTCATAAATTAGTGAAGAAGATTAAATTTTTTTGATTTATGAATCATGTTTTTTATAATATCGTAGCTTTTATGTGCAATTTAGTTCTAAGATTATTACATGTCGGTAGTATATTTATTTTCAAAAATTTGTGGATTTTTTTATACATGTGCATTAGATAGGAGGGGATGGAGGTCACAAATTAGAATAGAAGGTTAAATTCTTTTTGATTTATGAATCATATTTTTGCAATGTCGTAAATTTTGTGTGCACAGATTTGGGAAGAAGGTTAAATTCTTTTGATTTATGAATCATATTTTTTTTTATAATATTGTAGTTTTATGTGTAATTTAGTTCCAATGTTATTGCAAGCCCGTAGTATATTTGTTTTAAAAAATTTATAATTCTTTTTTATACAACTGCATTAGATAGAAGGGTAGAATCTCTTAACTTTTGTGAATAATTTAGTTCTAATATTGTTGCAGGTCCATAGTAAATTAGTATATCTATTTTCAAAAATTTGTGATTCTTTGTTATACATGTGCATTAAATATGAGGGTGTGAAAGTTACATATTAGGGTAGAAGATTAAAATATTTTTTATTATAAATCATATTTTTGTATAACATGGTAGTTTTTATGTGTAATTTAACTATAATATTGTTGCATGTCCATAGTATATTTGTTTTAAGAAATTTGTGATTTTTTTTTATACAAATATATTAGATAGGAGGGTATGAAGTTCACAGATTAGGGTAAAAGGTTGGATAGTTATGTTTTGAGTTAATGTTCGATAGGTTTAGATTATAGGAATCTGAGTGCATTGTCTATTATCGTGTACTATAATTGTGGGACTAAAGACATCCCTTAGATTGAAAAGAGTTGTTTAAATGAAAATATTACAATGTTGTGATGCCTTTTTATAAAAATGTCTTTCCATTTTTTTCACCCATAGAATAACAATTTTACTAAATTATATACGTGACGTACTAATTGAAATTGGTTTGGTCTTATGGTGTTTCTCCACCCCAACTTCAAGTTGTCATCTTTTGTTTTACATAATTTCAATTTATCAAGGACTCAAGATAATTGAAAATGTTTTTTTTATTCTAAGATTCTATCGAGAACAATAGCTTTACTATTGAGGTAGAGATAATGTCTACGTACAGTCTTCTCTCCACAAATCTCACTTAGTGAGGGTACACACACTAGCCAAGTTATTGTTATAATAAGACGTTATCCTACACTAGAATAACAAAACCGTAAAAGGTATAGTATTTCTATTTATTATATATTTATTTTAGTTCAAAAACTTTTATTAAAAGTCTTTGCTTTAGAGAAAATCGTCTTTTTACTATTTTTCTAATATTTAAGAGTTGGAAATTAATTAAATATTTATAGTAAAACATTTCTTTATTAGAAGTCATCATAATAAATGACAACTAATATCTTTTTCATTAGTTTAAGAATTCTAAATCAACTTTAATCAACTAAAGTGGATTTTAAGAATATTTGAATAATCAACAAATAAATATGAAAGAGTTTGAATAAGAAAAATATAAGAAGTACCACATTTTAAAAAGTTTTAAGTAAGTAATCAAAGATTTTATAAAGATTTAACTTTAAAAATAAGAAAAGATTTTAAATACAGAAAAATTAATCATACTACAAGTATGGTTCTAATTGATGCGTCTCTCTTAACCTCTAGCAGCTAGGAAAAGAGGTACTGCATACAAACATGGCATCCATTAACTAAATGAAACTTCTGGTGGTATATATTATGTTTACATTGTTATATTAAAAGGTAAAGGATCTTTGAGAAGTGATTTGAGCAATTAATTAAAAATCTTCGCAATAGGTAAAATTACACAATTTTAAATAATTAAAAATTACACGTACGAGGCAGTGACGGTTCAACTGGTTATAAAATTATTTAATTTTAATTAATCAAACGTTACACTTGCGAGGCACGTGAGATTACACTAGTATTTTGAAAAGATCAAAGGTACGTTCCTCTTAACCGCAGATGGGTGTGATGATAATGATTATTGAACTAATGTTAGAATTCTAGTTATAAAGGGCTATCTTCTGTTTATGTGTTGAGATTTAGAAAAAAACAAAAATTGCTTACTTGTTATAAGTGTGATTCTCCACCATATATTATCAATATATGGTTTAGTAAACTTCTGAATTGAGCCACAAATAGTACTGCCGTCAATATTACTGCATAGTATATTTACATTAATCCTTTAAAAGGAGGTTTGTAGCATTATTGAGTTGTATTAGTATGTAACAAACGGTAAGGTCCGCAATACAGGTAAAGGTATCCTTTTTACTTGTTCTTAATTTTATATTCTTATCATTAATTGTTAGTAACTTAGCAGATCTCATTAAGTATGTTTTATATGAAATACTGTAATTTATATTTTTGAGGTTTATCTTATTAATCTTTTTTTTTTATTTTTTCCTACTCAATTTTGACGAGTTTAAATATATTGGACATCAAGAATTTGTCACTAAATTAATACAATTCTATTGGACTTTTTGGATTTGAGAAAATATAATTGGTTTGGAACCATTTATGTTTTACATTTATTCCTCAAGAACAATATTATCAAAAGGGATGATAATATGTTGTGTTCAAGTCCCATCGATTTATGCCTAAGACATCTTTATATGGATAAAACGTTGAGTTTGAATCTCAACGCACTATATTGATGATATTATGATGGCTAAGGAGAAATAATGTCTTTTTGATAAAAAGACATGAAATCTGTCCCATTGAATATGCTCCATTCCAAGAAGTGAATGTGGTAGTAATATATGATAAGTCCGAAAGATGACAATTTGCTTCACTCTTGAAGTGAATGTGGTAGCAATATATGATATACTTTGAAGATATCTATGCCTCGATGTGCTCCTGTAAATAGCAATATCATGAAAGAGGTTATAAACTATCAAAAACTTAAGACACAATTATATTCCATTCCTGGGGAATGAAAAGCTTATTAATGTAAACGTGCACTTGATTGTGATGGTATCAGAACTCACCTCTGAAATAGGTAGAATAACTGAGAAGAGTATTTTGAAATCTACTTCTAAAGTAGTAAATCTGAAATTTATTCATGTAATGGTAAATCAGAAATTTACTAAAGTAAAAGGTGCATGTCATGGTAGACTTAAAGTTTGCTAGAATAAAAGTTCATAAGTTGACATAAACGATTGCGATATCTTAAGGATGTGCATATTAAGTATTAAACATATATTGAAGAATTCAAAAATTCTTCATGAACTTTAATGTTGCCTGTTCTCAATATAAGTTGGTTGGACCAACTAATATTGGGATTGGATCCCTCAAAATCCAAAAAAATATAAAAGGTGGATATGGGCCCGTTCACCTATCATGTGATATGTTGAAAAGATGCATCAGTAAGATGATCATATGTACATTCATTGCCAACCTACAGTTTGACATTCATAAAGTTGTTTGCTCAATAAAATTGAGTTAAGAACATAATTTTCAGATTGTGTAATCAAAATAATTCATCTTGATGATGATGGTTTGGCATGGAATGCCTTCGATAAATAGCTAAACCATTACTAATGAGAACAAAACCTCATGTGTTGGTCTGAAATATGATTTGTATACAATAACACTTGTACGCATTAGACCAATAAATTTTGATTATTTCTTCCCTCTCGATTGGTTCAAGGCCAGGAACCAACTATTTCATCTAATGATTTTGATGTGTGGTATACGATTAATGAATATACCATGATGCACAAAGATAGATTCCTCAAAAAAAAGATGAAGGATGTATGTTAGTTTTCCTAATATAAGGAGGAGATTATAAACGGCTATGAAATATGTTAGGAATTATCATCATATCCTCATTCAAAAGATAATTCAAGTCAAATACCAAAAGCATCTCATATTTAAGCTGCAAGTGCTCCTATTTTATGTCTCTAAAGGACAAAGTCTATGCATATATGAAGCGTGATAGATCAATAGGTTTCAAATAAAATAATCCTTGAAAAGGATACGAACCAAAAATTTATAATAAGAAGGCAATGTGCTCTTGAAGAGCCTACAACATAACACTTCATGAAACCTTATGAGAGGTTCAGGTACCTGAGAATAATGAAGTGATGAGATCTTAAAATGTTATGTCACACTGTGAACCAATACGAAATGATATATCATCAATATCTTTGATACAATATTGGGGCAATATTGTAAAAAATTACGAGGATCTAAATTCTACGTTTATTTAAGCATGCTGGCGTAGAAATATTTATCAAGTGACATGAAAGGATGCATCTTGGTAAGTGTAAAACTTATTTGATTTGCAGTCCAGACACTAGAAGATGTCACATATGAAATGTTGAATATTGTCACTTGAAAAAATTTAAATGAAAACTTTCTAAGGATTCAAAATGTTTGAAGCATATAAAAGTATCTGGAAAACTTTTTTAGAATCCTTATATTGTATAAGCTTATAACTTGAAAATTGTTGGAACTCTTGGAGAGTTTTCAAAAGTAATAGATTATTTGCTGACATGAAAAATATACCGAATTGAATTGGTTATGAAATACCATACCTTAGTGCAATTGGTGTACTCGTGAATATTGCAAATACTACAAGGCTTGATATAGCCTTTTCAGTTAATTTGTTAGCAAGATTGTAGTCCCGATCTTATTGGTCATGCTGATGTTACGTACTTATCTGACCTGTATAAATCTTGGTCTCAAACATGCAATGTGTTCACATGTGGGGATACTGTCATATCTTGGAGATATACAAAACAGTCTATCTGGCCACTTCAATGAACAATACTGAGATAAGAACTATTCATGAAGCTATCCGAGAATGTGTATGGTTGAGGTCCATGATACATCTAATTCGAGAAAAATATGGTTTGAAATGTGACAAAGTATCCATAATTTGTATAGAATGAATCATATTTCGTCAAGACTTTTCTATACACATGATCTCCAAAAAAAAAGGTGATATTAATATGCAACATATTTGTTCAAGCGACAATGTAGTTGATTTATTCACCAAGTCTCCTCCAACTGCAACTTTCAAGAAGATGTTGCACAAGATCAGGATGCAAAGGTTCAAAGATGTTCTCATTAGGGGGAGTTAATATGCGGTGTACTCTTTTTCCCTTACGAGATTTTGTCCCACTGGATTTTCCTTGTAAGGTTTTTAATGAGGCAGCCTATATGTGTATTGTTAGAGATGTGTACTCTTTTTCCTTCACTACATTTTTTTTCCATTGGGTTTTTCCTAGTAAGGTTTTAACGAGGCACGTTATCTATCAATTAGACATTCAAGGGGGAGTGTTATAAATATATTATAACATATATAGTGAATGTCTACTTTACCATATACAGTGAATATCTATTTATGAAAAAGGTAGAAACCCCAAGATAAGTTTTTCCCTATAAATAAAGAGTTTCCCTTCATTATAATTCAACCCCTCAAGAATCTCTTAAGAGAAATTACAATTACACCCTCTTCTCTCTCTACTCTTTTTCTTTATTCTTTATTATTCTATAACATAAACCCCTTTCTTTAATATTTGTGAGTATTAGGGACACATAATTAGAACCCGTAATGTGCGTCTAATTCGATATCGAGAGCTGCTTTTTTATGAGTTCACCAAAGATCTAAAGAGCACGGGAAAAGCTTGTGTCATGTACAGCTGTTTTATCTTTAATTAGTACTAGTATTAAATCAAACCTTTTGTTTACTTTAATCGTTTACTTTGATTAAATAATGCCTTTTTAAAAAAGGAAAAGGATTGCAACTTCTCCACATGATCACCTAACAAGACATAAATATATTATTGTATTTATGATTCAAGCATCTCCCAGAATATTTCATGTCTCGAATTAATTGCGGAGGCATTTGGACAATATTCTTTTGTTTAAAGTTCGAAAAAAGGAAAAAAGAGAATTGAAAAATAACAAGTAGTGTTTGGTTATTAACTTTAATTGAGAGAGTTAAATATTTGTGAACACAATTGATACTAAATTTCACTTGAACTATACCTTCATACTAGTATTTTAATATCTTATTTAAATTTCAAATGCATAAATTTAAGTAGTATCCATAATGGGTGTGTTTTAGAAAAATTACTTGAAGACATTTATATGCAACCTAGCAAAATATTATTGGGTGGTATAGAATGGGGAGTAGGGGTGAAATGGTCACGGGGTGAGGACGGGATGACCAAGAAGTGGGGTTGAAAGTAGAAAGCATTGGATGGGGGAGAGAAAACAATTAATTTGAAACGTTACTTATAGAATTTATTTTTCTACTTTCATTAGGAAAGTCATTTTATTCATTTTTAAGAAAATTCAAAAACATTTATCCAAACAAACATGAAAAATATTTTTGTTCGTACCAAACACACCCTAATACTCATTTTCAAAACAACTGGATATGCAAATACTCAAATGTTTGCTTAAGCGTTCATACCAAAACAACGTATGCTAAAGAACAGTTCTATAAGAAATTTGTAGCATAATAATTTCTCTTTTTCTGTATCTTTTGTATAATGACACTGAAAGGAACAGGTGAAAAATTATATTATATCTGATAATCCTTTTCAAGGTCCAAAATAGGATTCGAAACTCCCTATTTGCAGCCTAGCCTAACATTTCTTTGCCAAAACCTGTTATAGTCGACAAAATTGACCTATCAAGAGATAAATTATCGATATGCCAGTTTGTCCCATCGAAACAAAAGCCAAACTCAATTAATTCCCTCGAATTCTGATGAGACCACATACTCATGTAAGAAAAACCTCAAATGCGCTAAAGCTATCGCTATGCGTGGGAATCAAGGAAGGACCGAACCATAGGAGGCTTATTGCATGCAGCATTACCACATATTGTACGTATGAGGGCAAAATTTGGTATACCAAACAAAAGGGCAAAACCCTTCTGATTCTTTATAGCCTCGAGACGTTTGCTGAAAACGCCATGAAGAATAGGAGAGACATTCATTGCGATAAAAGAGCAGAAATGAAAATAACGCTCCACCACAGAAATTTCAATCCCCTCATCCACATAGAACTACACAACTGATTTCCAAAGTCTGAAAATACTACAAAAATTCTCATTCAATAAATATTGACATATTTGTTCTCAAGATAAATAAAAGTACCATAGAATAGCAAAACAAGGAAAACGAAAGAAAAGACTCCAAAATAATAAACAGCAACACAATCAATCTCCCCAACTACAAACAACCTAAAGAGTTCAAGTTCAAGAAGGAATATTTCCAATCACTTTCAACTACATTCGAAGCATGAAATAGTATCAGAGCAGTACAATGTTTTAAAATTGCCCTTCTTTCATAGCCCATCTCAAAGACTTGCCTAAAACAGCAGACCTGAGTTCACTGTAGACGACATAATAGCTTTAGCAGGGAAAAAAAAAAAAAAGGGAATCGCAACAGACGTAAAATAGCAGCAGCACCTTAGAAGCATTTCCTGTGGACAATGGATGGACCAGACTCATCGTACTCGCCCTTGGAAATCCACATCTGATTTAAGTACAGAACAATTTTAAGTTAGCCACAACACAGTTCAAAAAGCAGTTTATAATGACAAAAAATATTATATATATGAAGAGAAGATAAAAACATAGGCTCGCCTGCTGGAAGGTGCTAAGTGATGCGAGGATGGATCCTCCAATCCAGACACTGTACTTTCTCTCTGGTGGTGCAACAACCTTAATCTTCATGCTGCTGGGAGCCAAAGCAGTAATTTCCTTGCTCATACGATCAGCAATACCAGGGAACATGGTTGAGCCACCACTGAGCACAATGTTACCGTAGAGGTCCTTCCTGATATCAACATCACACTTCATAATGGAGTTGTATGTGGTCTCATGGATACCTGCAGCTTCCATACCAATCATGGATGGTTGGAAGAGGACCTCTGGGCAACGGAATCTCTCAGCACCAATGGTAATAACTTGTCCATCAGGCAATTCATAGTTCTTTTCAATGGAGGAGCTGCTCCTGGCAGTTTCAAGCTCCTGCTCATAGTCAAGAGCCACATAGGCAAGCTTTTCCTTCATGTCACGGACAATTTCCCGTTCAGCAGTGGTGGTGAACATGTAACCTCTCTCAGTGAGGATCTTCATCAGGTTATCAGTTAGGTCACGTCCAGCAAGATCCAAACGAAGAATGGCATGCGGCAAAGCATAACCCTCATAGATAGGGACAGTGTGACTCACACCATCACCAGAGTCCAACACAATACCTGTCAAAGATACTCATAATGTCAGATCAAAAACAAAATTCCATCAAGGGGAAGATTTGGATCATGAGAGTACTGATACTTACCAGTTGTACGACCACTAGCATACAAGGAAAGAACAGCCTGAATAGCAACATACATGGCCGGAACATTGAAGGTCTCAAACATAATCTGGGTCATTTTCTCTCTGTTGGCCTTAGGGTTGAGAGGTGCTTCAGTGAGCAGGACAGGGTGCTCTTCCGGGGCAACACGAAGCTCATTGTAGAAAGTATGATGCCATATCTTCTCCATATCATCCCAGTTGCTGACAATACCATGCTCAATTGGGTATTTCAAGGTCAAGATACCCCTCTTGGATTGAGCTTCATCACCAACATATGCATCCTTCTGTCCCATTCCAACCATAACACCAGTGTGGCGAGGACGACCAACAATACTAGGGAACACTGCTCTAGGAGCATCATCACCAGCAAATCCAGCCTACATTTAAAAAAAAAAACAAATTGTTCAACCAAAATATCAGAAACATTTCAAGACTATAACAAGAAACATCGTAAATGAAGTCTTCAACTATCATGAATCCATCTTTGAAAAACATTAAAGTAAGAAAATAAGAACTCACCTTCACCATTCCAGTTCCATTGTCACAAACAAGGGGCTGAATATCCTCACCGTCGGCCATTTTCTGTTCAACTGCCAACACAAACAGAGTATTAATAAGCAATCCTAAATCCTAAATCAAGATGCGGTAATAGACCACAGTCAGAAAAATAAGTACATGTAGGCATTAGAATAAGATAATATCCCAATATGAACGAAAGGGGAATCCAAATTAAATATATCTTAAACCTCGGACTTTAACCTATCAATCAAGCATATGCAAATCGCAATACATTGCATACTTCTCAATTAACGTCCTAATATAGATAAGAGTGGAATCCAAAGTGAAGACATCTTAAAACTAGGGTTTTTAACCTATCACTCAAGCAAAACTAAATGACAATACATTGCATACTTCTCAATTAACATCCCAATATAGATAAGAGAGAACTCCACAAAGTATCTTAAAACTCGGACATTTAACCTATCAATCCAGCAAATCTAAATGAGAGTACATCACATCACTCTATAACTTAGCTTCTCCTTAAGGCTTAAATCCAAGAGGAGAAGAAACACCGAAAAAGCAAAACTCCTAAATCAAATCACATAAATCAATTCTTGCTCACACAAAACCAGTGCAATTGTAGAGCGAACACATACCTTAAACCTTACCCCTACCTTGTAGAGATAGAGAGGCAGTTTCCAATAGACCCTCAGCTTAAATCACTTTTTGGCTCACATAAAACCAGTGCAATTGTAGAGTGAACGCATACCTTATCCCTTACCCCTACCTCGCAGAGATAGAAAGGCAGTTCCAAATAGACCCTCAGCTTAAATCACTTTTTGTTCACACTCCACACTCATATTCAGCTGAGCTACATCTCACTGATACATACAGTATCAACAAATCCAACAAAAAAACTAAAGCACATAATCAATTTCAGTTCCAACAAAAAAGAAACCTTTTTCTTCTTATCTTTTTACAAGATTTATACATAAATCACAACATGAAAGCTACAAAATCATTTGAAATGAAATCAAAGAGTAGATCAAGAAAAATCCATAACAGATTAACTTCACAACAGATCCACTTCATCAGATCCAGAATTATATTTGTTCAAACTTCAATTACCCACGATTCATTACATCTAACAATTATACAAAGAAATAAAAAATACCCATTTCATAATTTCTTTCAATAAAATATCCATCTCACAATTTTGGCATTTTCACATAGCTCAATCCTATATATATATATATATATATATATATATATATATATAATAAAAGGCAGATCTTGAATTACCGGGGAACTGAGAGTAGATCGGAAAGTGGTCGCCGAAAAATGAGCAAAGCAACCGGAGACGATGGCCGGCGGCTGCTTCGAAGAAAAATGCTTGGAGAACACAAAATGAGGAATCTTAAGACGAGGGGAAGCATATTATATACAAAGAGAAAAAGAGGGGCTATCAATTTAAATTTGTTTATTTATTTAGTTATTCTTTTTTAATAATGAATATAGGAGTAATAATTTATTACTGCAGTAAATATTTGGATTGTTGGAATTTTGAATTTGAATTTGAAATTTAAAAGTGCAACGAAACCAAAATGACAAATTTGCCTTCAACGTTAAGATGCTAAAGTTGTCAAAAAGAACAGGCTTTTGAAATCATATTTTATGGCCCATTTATTATAGTGGCAATTTGTTAGACTAGTTAATTATTTAAGGGATCACAAGAAAAATGTGGATCTTTTCCAAATCAAATTTTTTGATCCATAAATTTATAATTAATTTACAGAATTTTAAGCAATAATAAATTTTCTTCCTCTTTGTCGTTATTTTTCATCTAAAGATGTTTTAAAATAATGTTAAATCTTAAAAAATGTGTCATCAATATTAGGGTTATCTTGTTCATTAGGTCACTTAAGCATTGGGTTCCATGATTACGGAGATATCATATTTTCATGTAAAAATAATTATATATGTATATACATCTTTTATTAGCATAAAAATAAATGACCTCATATTTTCAAAAAAAGAAAATCCAAATAGAAGATTACATGAAATTTTTAGTAGCACAAAAAAAGGTACAACTCAAATTACTATGATATTGTCACTATTTGGAACTTGAGAAATAAAAGAATTAATTGAGAAAAAAATGAAAAATGCAACTTTTTGAGATCATATATCAAAAATATAGTTACTAAATTTTGGGATCGTTTGGTAGAGTGTATTGAAAAATATAATGTATGTGTGTACTGTTAATACCTTGTTTGGTATATTTTTTAGTTTATTATGTATTGATGGGTGTATTATACTAATATTTCAAAATCAATGGTATTAGTAATGCAATGAATTTTAATGCATGCATTATTGCGATTAAAGACACAATTATTCCTTCAAATCTTTTGTACACCCGCCACTATATATATGGAGGGTATTTTTATAAAAAAATATTTTTTAAAAAAAACTATACAGTTCATGTATTTTTAATACACCAAATCAAATACTGCATAAGAAAAATGCAAGTATAACTAACGCAAGCTTAGCTAATACAAACCTTACTAATACAAATATTATTAATAAATCATAGTTTACATTATTCTTACACACTCTACTAAATGATCCATTATTTTTTATTTTATATTTGTTCTTTTAGTTTTTTCTCAACACTAGTTGTTTACCACTTGAGGAAAAAAGACATTCTCATATCACTGTTAGTTTTTCTTGGATATTTTATTCTTTAATCCTCATTCTTTATAGGCTCAAAATCAATTGACCAAATATTATTATAAGAGCGAAAAAAATTCAAAATATATGATACAAGATATATTGAATTTTTTTTATATATAAATATTTAAGATAAAGTTCCTCATTAGAGTTTCACCTTAGGCACCCGATATGGTTAAGAAGCCTTTGATCAATACTTAAAGATAAGTTTTACTTAATGATGGTCAAAATTAATAGGTTTTTGCACATGCCATTTCATCTCATAATTTGAAATCACGAGATAAAATCAGTGTTTGGACAAGTGACTCCATCTCATGATTCATGAGATGAAATCTCAAATTCTCCAAAAATCTTGATTAGAAATTTTATATTATGATTTCATTTTTTTCAAATACAAAAATCAACACACAAATTTATAATTTATATAAAAAAATATCATTTTATATCCACCAACCATTTATTTTAGATTTAAATAATTAATTTGTAGTTGCTATTATTGCTCTTGATATTTTCCGACCTATGACTCCAAGAAATAATGTTGGTTTGTCCTTTCGAGCATATGATTGAAAAATGCATGCTCAATGTGAAAAGATTGTCCATACTATATAAGAGGATTATATTAAAGAGTAGTGTATTTTATTTTTAGCCAAAACTAGATTAATAAATCTTGTATTTTGTTTTAGAATAACTTTGTGATAGTCTATTATACTTTTATTTATTTGGTAAGATTGTATAAGAATTGAGGAAATTTAATAATTTTCATAACTTATGCATTTTTTATGTCCATGAAAAAAATTACAACTTAAATTCTTAATTTCATTGTTTCTTAGTTTTTCTTCACTATTTTATTCTTTAATTTTTATTCTTCATAGGCACAAAATCAATTGATCAAATGTCATTATAAGAGCGAAAAAGAATCAAAATATATTATACAAGATATATTGGATTTTATATTTATATAAATGTTTAAGATAATGTCCCTCATTAAAGTTTCACCTTAGACACCCGATATGGTTAAGAAGCCCTTGATCAGTATTTAAAGATAAGCTTTATGGAGTGATGATCAAAATTAATACGTATTTGCACATGCCATTTCATCTCATGATTTGGAATCATGAGGTAAAATCAGTGTTTAGGCATGTAATTTCATCTCATGATTTTTGAAATCATGAGATGAAATTTCAAATTCTCCGAAAATCTTTATTAGAAATTTTATTTTATGATTTCACTTTTTTCAAATACAAAAATTGACACACAAATTTATAATTTATATATACAAAAAATCATTTTATATCCACAAATCATTTATTTAAGATTTAAATAATTAATTTGTAGTTGCTATTATGGTTCTTGATATTTGCCAACCTATGACTGCAAGTAATAATGTTGGTTTGTCTTCTCAATCATCTGATTGAGAAATGTCTGCTTAATGTGAAAAGATTGTTCATACTATATAAGAGGATTATATTAAAGAGTAGTACATTTTATTTTTAGCAAAAACTAGATTAATAAATCTTGTATTTTTTTTCAGAATAACTTTGAGATAATGTATTATATTTTTATTTATTTGGTAAGCTTGTATAAGAATTAAAGAAATTTGATAGTTTTCACAGCTTAAGCATTTTTTTATGTCCATGAGAAAAATTACAATTCAAATTCAAATTGCATGTCCAAATAAAACTTTAACTTTATCTCATCAAATGATCTCATATCACGATTTTAAAGCACGATTTCATCTCGCAAGGTCAAATGGACCCTTTCTTTATTCCACAGGGGAGAGTGTTTATTAGAGAAGAACGCACTTATCGAAAGATGAACATAGCGGAGATAAGAACGTTCAAATGAATATATGAGCATATGAGCGGACTAGAAATAAGATTAGGAACGATGTTACATGAGACAAGGTTGGAGTGACCTTTGTGGTGTAATTAGATGAGAAAAGCGAGGCTGAAATGATTTGAGTATGTGAAGATCAAGAGTGTAGATATACCAATAAAGAGGTATGAGAGATTGGGTATAGTAGATTTTAGGAGCAACATTGGCAGAAAGAAGAAGAACTAAGGGAAGTAAGTAAACAAGACATGACACATCTCCCATTTATTAAAGACGTGATCTAAATAAGAGGACGATGATAAGCGCGGAGGGCTAATAGGTACTCAAAAGTTGTAGTATATTATTTAGTATACATGTTTTATTTTATTCTCCTAATTTTCACTACTATCTATTGTTTGATTTGTTTTATCTTACTATTTTGTTATCAATTTTTCTTCTTTATAATATGTCTGTTCCCTAATCCGAAAAGATCGTATGTCAATATTCCCAGGGTAGGAACTTCCATTGATTACATTTGTTTGGAGAAGCAGTAGCTTAGATGGTTGGCTATTCCAAATTTTACTTTTTTGATAAGGATTTGATTTCCACCTTGTGATTCCTATCTATTTCCTCTTTTCTTGCCCTTTTTTTTTAAAAGAAAAGATTACATTTATTTTATACAGATAATCTATAGGAAACCAACTACCACTACTCTCTGTCAACTAGGGATGGGCATGCTATGGTATATACCGAATACTATATCGAAATCAAAATTTTTTATACTGCGGTATGAATGTTATGGTATTTGGTAGGAGTTGTAAATTATTTTGGTATTTGATACGGTATTTGGTATTTATGCAATAAATATCGAAATACTGTATACTACACCGAAGTTTTTTAATAATATATAAAACTCATATATATTATATTTAAGATTATTAAATATATTTATATATCATCCATTAGCCAATTGAATATAAAAATAACTTTTATCATAAATAGATTTTTTGGGAAGGTTATTATTTAGGAGTACTATGCTTAAGTTTAAGTAATGTTGTTCAGAGTTTGCATCTTGAACTACTCAATCGTGATTGAAATATTTTTTTGTGTAATTGATTAACAAAGATAGTTGTTAGTATGATATTGAGACGTTTTTAAAGTTTAAAGTTATAATGTTTTTATATAAATGTATATAAGTTGAAATCAAATAAAGTATAATTACTAAATTATCATACCGTAAAATACCGAAATTGAATTTAAAAATACCGAATCATACCTAACTAATTTGGTATGATAAGAATATTATACCAAAAATTAAAGTTACCGTATCGAAATTTAAAATACCGTACCATACCATACCATGCCCACTCCTACTCTCCCCAATTTGTGAAACTAAACAAAATATATTCTTATTATTGGTGTAAATACAATTATTAAGTTGGAGTAAACTCTAAATGTGGATAAGTTATTATTTTTGGAATCATTAGTTTTCAAATTGCCTTAGCCTATGAATTTAGACAATGGAATATTTCCATGCGAAGATTTCGATTTTCAACTGATATTACAACTAATTTATGAACCAACCTTTTGTAAAAAAAAAAAAAACACTTTTGGACTTATTACTTCAAGAATTCTGTCATATATTTGTACAAATAAAATATTTACCTATCAAAAGGGAAACCCTAAAATAAGACATCAATAAAAAGTACTCTTCTATTTTTATTAAAGTGATTGTTTTAGCTTAGACACATATTTTAAGAAATTATTCATTTCTGAAAAAAAAAGTGTTTTACTAATTTATTCTTAATAAATATTTTACAAAGTTATAAATTTTTCACAATTGGTTAGATGAAACTCTTTTTGTATAAAAAAGGATTAAATTGAAAAATATCATTAATATCTTGTTAATTATTTAAAATATTACTCATTTAAAAATAAAATAAAACGTTAAAGAACAATTTATTTAAAAACGCAGAAAGTAATTAGATAATTTTAGTTAATTCAGTACCAATGAGAAAGCAGGTGAACTCATCATTGAATGACAACTATAAATTCCGGCAAGAATATTTTCTGAATTATCTGAGGGCTAAAAATAGAAACCTTTTTTTTATACTATTTGTTTTATTGAATTATTTAAATGGCTTATGGGTGTGGGAATAATTTCAACCATTATTATTACAGGGGAGATAGGAATGTGTATGGCCTGTCATTGACAACCTTTCAAGCACCTTCTTTTGACGTGTTCCATTTGATCTCAGCCGTTGGTTCTACCACCATCCACATTGAGCCCCCCCCCCTCCCCCTCCTTCTTTTTCTGTTGAGTTCAACTTTTATTTATAAGATATCATGTATATTTATTTGATTTATTTTATGTGTAATTATTATTATTGTATTAGTGTAATAAAAAAAAATACTCATATATATATTTATGTAATTTTAACACTAATGTCATAAAGGCTTGTTTGAAGAGTTGTTGATTTTTAGGTTCTTTTTCTCTCTTCATCTCAATAAATATGGCTCATTTTCTTTATTAATTTGTCCCTTTTTTTATAATCGAAAAAACATTAACTTTAAAATTTTTACACAAATAATTTATAGCTACACAAATGATCAAGAAATATCACAAATTTTACAAGTTTTTCTTTCTTTTTAAATTTGAGTCAAGTCAAATGGTAATTTTTCATAACATGAATGGTAACTTTAAAAGATAATTAAAAAATTACTACACTATTCACATTGTTGGCCTCAATTCTATATTAAGAAAGAGGGTTGCAATAGGTTATCGCTAGTGTTAAACTAGTCAATTTCATGATAAATCTTCACAATGCATATATTATTCGAATGTATTTACCTCGCTACGTGTTACATAAATATCTGAATATTATGTAACATAGACAAAGATTTCACCACATATCACCACATGAGTATGAGAGAGTATTAACAAGGGTTCACGGCATATCGGCCAGTACTACCCCCAAAGTTATCATCGATACACACAATATTTCATGTGTTATGTTGTAATAATACTTTGACGATCACATGCGATTGAGGTATGAGAAATAAAAGTTGATGAAAAAATATTGTTCTACAAGGAGATCCATGTAGTCATAGTAGAAGAACATGCTCGTAAGTAAAGGTATTGCTTTGATAAAAGTTATGTAGAGTAACTATCCCGCCGAGAAGGATGCCTAGAAATCAGAGCAGGATATAAGAATCAAATATTTCTTTCGAGGTTTTAGGTATAAAATTAGCATGAAATAATTGAGACATGTAATAGTCAGAATAGTTAATGTTGCCATTTTGTGCTTCAGTTTGTTGTTAGTTGTGCAGTTGAACACCTTGTGGAGTATGGATGAGCCGATGAGACAAATTCGAAGGTGTGAATAGTCCATTTACAAATAAAGCTATTCAAAACTTTTCGATGAGTTAAAAATTTAAAATTAAGAGTTCTCTTTTTTTGATGAGTTATGAATGACCAAAATCTAGTTCAAAGGATGAATATCACATAAGGGGAAAGAATGTGACATCTTGTGACCTTTAATTTACTCTAAGTTAAAATAGTCTATACAGATATGGACCTGGAAAGGGATGCTAAAAGAAAAATACGAAAATAAGATCAAGTAACAAACTACAGGTCTGAGTGTCACAGGTGGCGAGTTGAGTTATGTAGCTCGATAAAAACTAAGGGTTATTTGGTGTTTTAGCTTTGTGTCGTGCCTACCAGCACACGAATATTGAGACACCTTGCTAGCGCATTGAGAGTGTGCAACACCCACCTGGATATTGACCTTGGGTGTATTAGGGGTTGGGTAGCATTTACATAAAAACTATAGAAAAGGTATGGTGTTTGGCATGCAAACATACTAGGCCCAAATTTTTTTTCTACCCAAAAAGAGCATGAAGTTAATCGAACAAGTCCATAGAATCTTCTTTTGAAAAGGATCCATTAAAAATTTCAAACGAGCCTTGGTATCTTGAGAAAAAGTTTATCAACCCATTGGTGTAGGTGGTCTCAATGTAATGCATTTGTGTGGCCGAAATAGGACAGCAATACTCAAGCAATTATGGAGCACTGGCCATTAAGAAGGTTTGTTTATGGGTTAAGTGGGTGCACATTTATTATATGAAGAAGGAAGATATAAATACTTGTCAAGTGCCTAATAATACAACATGAGTCATAAGAAATATAATAGAGTCAAGGAGGTATATCATGGTTATTAATTCTGATTAAGGAAACTTGTGTGATAAATTGAAGGCTATAGTTCACAACAACAGATTCAACTTCAGACTTGTGTATATAGTACTAAAAAATACAAGGGAAAAAACTTACAACTCATCCTACAATCTATCCACAACATATGTTTTGTTTATAGTTGGCTCTGCATCAAAGATTAGCCATAATAAACAAGATGAAAAAGTTTGGTATTGATATTCCAGAGGCTTGTGGTTTTTTTGTTGCCCCTGCTGAGACCATACATCATCTCTTATTTGAATATCCAGTGATCAAAACATTATAGAGTAGGATACTCATTTGGGTATGTGAAAACATAACAATAGATAATTGGCAAGAGGAGGTTGCTCATGCTGCCGACTGGGTTAAGAAGAATTCAGGTAAATGGTATATCTTCTATAGTATTTTTTCAATGATAGTGATAGTGCTCTAAAAAAAAAAATTTAATGAGATTTCAGGGAGACCAATTCCAAATTGATAGACTAACTACAGAGATATCAATCCACAAACACATTAGAGGGGTGAGACTGAAGAAACGACAAGTATGTCTCCAGCAGCTCAGCCAGATGCCCTGAAGTAGGACTATATAAAGATCATAGGGTGCTAGATTGTTATGGTCTTTTTTTTCCTGGTTATTTGTCTAGTATTAACCTCTTGTCTTAGCTTTTCTTGTAGCTTATTTTGAGCAGTAGAACTAAGCTTTAGAGATAGTGTAAAACAAGTTGTCTAGCCTGTTTAACTTTGTAATGTTGTCACTTTTGGTAATTAATAATCTGTTAATTTACCCAAAAAAAACTATAGAAATTGAATGAATTTTTTATTAAAAAATATATAGCATTTTATTACATCCTTGAAAATATTTTAAAGGAGAAAACTAACGAGTTACATTTAACCTGCAATTCAAAGATAATATTTTTACTATAAATTTTTATAGGAATTGATGGAGTCAGATTATTTATCACTTACTAATTTCAAAATCCTAAAAATTTCCATGGAAGGATAAAAAAAAGTTCTTCGAGGCTCAAAATCTAGATAATGTGAGGCTTTTCCTCAAAGTTTCACTACTATTTCATGCTAATTGTGATAACTTTATGATAGATAACGATTATTAATGTGAAATTTATGAGATTCAAAGATGGAAACGGATGACAACCCATAAAAGGCTATATAAGACTTAGATGGGAGAATTGGGTTGAATGGGTCATTGTAGTAATCATTTTAAACTCCATATATGTAGATTATGAAGTCTTGAATGTGAGACTGGTGAGAGAAGGCTTGGATAGTTAACTGAAAGTTAAGGTGAACTTTTTTCTTAAGTTAAGAACTTAGCTAGAAAAATTTAGGTGACATGTTTGAAATATCGCCTAGATATAAAATTCAAGCATTTATGTTTGCACCAACTAGTAATTCTAGTTTTCAAACTACTAGCTTTTCATTTCATAATGAATTTAATAAAGAATTTAATTATGTAGATATGCTTAATCAGTTATCTCAAATTTTCAAAAAGTGATAAGATTATTAGATTGTATGTTTTGATTTAATTACTTACAGTATATGCAATTCTTGTTATTATTTAGACTCATCTCTTGTAATACCCCCAAAAAATTTTAGCTAAGCTTCTAACCATTTGTCATATGTTTGTAGGTTCAAAAAATAATTATTTCAATTATTTATAAATGTCATGATCTTTTACCTAGTGTATAAAGTGTTTTTGATGTGACGAATGTTTCATAGGAAACACTTAGAACAAAGTTGATTTGAGAACTATTGTTATCGATTGAGTTTTGATATTCAATCATACAAGGGTCAAATTTTAACGTGTATAACTTCTATAATATATTAATTGTTGGAGCTCAAGATCCATCAAATGAAAGATAATTGAGTCCTCTTTCTATCACATTTGATTTCGCCTTAATCTGATACCGAGCAAAAAGTTATGAGCATTTTCGTGAGAAAACCAGTGAGGGTCTGTAATAAGGGCACGGTATGCCTTGTGTGCTCTACAATAAGAGAGTGGCACGTCCTGTGTGCATTGCGTTAAGAAAGTGCCACGCTCATGGTCCCAGAGATGCTAAAACTCATGTTATCTTCAGTTCTTATGGGTAAACAAGTCATTTAGTCCTAAATTGTCCTATAACTAATAATAACGTGTTTTCTCTCATTCCATAACCCAAATAAATTATTTCTCTTCTCCTATACTCTCAAGAGCATCCAAATAAGGGTTCTTCTCCAAAATTCAAGATTCTAAGTCTCCAATTCAAGTTTTTCATAAGAAAGTTCATCAAGTTCAGGTATGTGGAGTTTGGAAATGGATAATCTTCCATTCTCGTGCCCAAGTGTTTTTACATACATTTTAAAAATTTGATGGCTAGGGTTCACACCTAATTTTTATGTTTTTTAAAATTATGACATTATTATGTGATTTAAAGTTCAGTTAGCACAAGAATTTACCTTTATTCATATTTTAGCTTACATGATTGTTATAATGACATGAATTTTAGTATTTTGACATGAAGTTTCATGAGTTGATAAATATACATGACTTTCACTATGATTCAGTCAGTTTACAAGTAAGAGTGTGTGATTTTAATATAATTTTCTCAGTTTATTAGAGTCCAAACTTACTATTTTATATTACAGTATGATTCATTTCAGCTTTGATCTTATGATCTCAGACATGATATGAAACTCACACAGTTATTCATGAGTATAATTTATTAACAGAAGCATAATTGATTTTCATATTTATAAACTCATATGCTTAATTTGAAGGTGAATTTCATATATTATGAGCACCAGTATATATATTTTGGGAGTAATATTTAGCATCGAGAGGGGAATGTGGGTTCAACTCATCCTATTCTCAGAAACTACGTGCCATCGTAGGTTTAAGAGGCCTCACCAGAGAGTGTATCCTTGCCCCAAGAAGCTCAGTTTAGTAATCATTCTGGTTCAGTTGAGGTTCTATATCAATGACAAGGATAGAACAACCCTCCTCAAAGTGGATCAGATGTTGCGCTCCATGCTAGCTCACATGATTTATGTCAGTTATAAGAATCTCCCACAAAAAAGACAGTTTCAGAAACTAAGTGTAGTGACTCACCTAGTTTATCAAATTATGCTTTGTTATTCATGTTTATGATATTTCAGTTTCGATTTATTTTAGTATCTTGTTGAGTCTATTTACACTCAACATGGATGTTTTTAGTTATGGCGTATATCAGTCTTATTTTTTGTATTCACCTCACATACCTAATATATTTTTAAAGTACTAACCACATATACGTCTGTGTGGTTACATTATTTCATAATGTAGGTATCAGTTGTAGCCCACAACATCATGATCAAACAGTTAGCTGCTTCCAGCCAGCAGGTGATAAGATCTCTTTATTCGAGGACTCCAGTCATTTTGTAGATTCGGTATTTTATTTTTAATTATTTGTATTGATTAGGGATAGTTGGGGGTCATGTCCCGACAACCTACAGTCAATATTAGTAGAATTTTCATAGATAGTCAGTCAGAGTTTATATATTCAGTTTCAGCTTTCTTTTTGTATAACTAGTGTTGTAAATATTTTAGACAGTATTGCATCAAAAAAGTTCAGCTAATGACATCTTTTTCGCTTATCATTTTTAATTTTATGTATTTTATTCAATTGTCCATGAATTATGGCAGTATCATGGGTTAGCTTGGCATCACTTGTGATTCTAAGCACCGTGTGACATTTAGGGGGTAGTTTTAGGACGTTACAGACTTGGCATCAGAGCACAGAGTTCAAGTGTCCTAGGGTGTCTTTAAATCCATATTTAGTAGAGTTTTACGGAATGATACGGAGACGTCTAATTTTCTTTGAGAGCCTATTAGGTATTTAATAAATATTTTCCTTTTTTCATACTCTAGATTATGCAATAAAGTTGTCCTTTTAAAAACTTTCTTTGATTCGTGCGTTACACCAAATCTCTCCTACTACATCATCCTTGAGATAATATGATTAGTAAATCTCAATTCCTATCGATGTGATGCTCTCAGATTTAACTATTAAAAGCTTCAAAAATCGTACAATGGGCTTGAAAGGAGCTATTCAATTTATTTTAAGTCCAGTTATTCAAAAGTAACCACTCTTATTCATGAAAGTCATGCGTTTAAGCCAAGGTACGATATGCTCCTAGACCCATTCTCAAATTCTATGATAAATTAATCCCTACGTTACAAGTGTGAGTATAAAAGTGTACCTTTTGTAGTGTGGTTTGAAAATTGGTAGGTATAGACAATATCTTATGAATAAATAGGTGTATAATGTATTATATGGTCATAAGAATGACTAGTAAGTCTATTAAAGAAGAATATGTGTGTACAATAAAGTTAGATAAGAGACTTGATTAAAGTTGACTATGGCGTAATTCTAAATTTTGACGATTAATATTTCCTTGATTCCTATCAAGTAGTTCAAGGATGGTATAATGTAGGAGAAGTGTAGTGACAAAAAATCTGGTAATAACAATTAGTTAAAAGTGTATAGATGGATCTATGTATGCTTTTAAGTTATGATTGAGGTGATATGTTTCTGAGTGTTAACTAAGGGGTAGTGAGTGTGGTGTAGATTTTATGGAGGAAGGTAGAGAAAGACTTACTAGTTAAGGTAACTGAGAGCATGCTTGAACTAGTAAAGGAGTTCTTAATGGCATTTCTTGGTGTTAGAAAAGTATATGTCATTAATGAAAGTATTAGATTGTTAAGAATTGTTAATATAGACTTTCCTTTGTGATTCTGAAAAGAAAATTGATTGATGCTTATAGAGACATGAATATAATTTGGACATATGGCTGGATAAGTAGTAGTGATGTGAGAAAGGAAGATATGCTAATGGATTATATAAGATAGACCATACGATTATGATATATTATTGTTATTATGAGGCTCTAGTGGGTGTAGACATGTAAATTTGACCCTTTTTAGACGTCAATTTATCCCATTCCCCCACACCCATACCACACATCACACCCCATTTGATACTTTTCCACTAAAAGACAACATAACAAATACAACCACTTCACTCATACAAATGTTCACACCTCACCTCATTCTAACCACCCGAACCCCTACCCATCTCACCTCATGTTTCTCTCTCTGTATATACATTCACATACTCACAGAACAGAATAAGGGGAAATACACACACAAAACTCTATAAACACCACATTACACATAGATAGAGAAGATAGACAGACTCTTCCATCTCTATGGATTCACTCACACATAGCTTTATACATTGAAAAAGGTACACACTCTCACACAAAATACATACACTCATACATTAATTTTCACACACACACACACACACACAGAGCTAAACAACAAAAAATAGAGTAGAAAAATAGGGATTAAGAGAGAAGGTAGAGAAAAAAAGGGTGATCGGAGAAAGATACGAGAGAGGAGAGGTAGAGAGAAATAGAGGGAAAACCAGTAGAAAGACGCACGAGAGAGAAAAAAAGGCGAGAGAGGGGTGAACGAAATAGGTAAAAATAGTTTTTTTTGACGAATTTTTTGTTAAAATTACAGCTCAGTCATAGAGTCCAGCTACCATCTCCAAAATCCGACTAAGACAACCCCAAAACCCACCAAAAAATCCCAAAACTGACCCACCCTTCATCGTAAACTCATTGGGAAGCCACCAAACCCTGGAATAATTTCCTTATCTGTTTTTTTAGTGATAAACTTGCCAGAAAAAAAGGTAAGGTTTAACATTCCAGCTTCACTCCTCCCAAAAATCGACCCAGAATCGTGTTAGTGTTCATATTTCATTTGGATTTGTGTATCATTATTTTAGGTTGCTCATTTTTCTTTATAGATTTCTGTTCAAAATCAGATTTGGGGCATTTTTGTGGTTGAGTTGGCTTTTAGTTGAGATTTTGAGATTTGTATTGAGGTCGAGTCGGCGTTATCAAAAAGGAATTTTATCTTTTAATCGAGAAACACTTTGATTCCAAAAGCTTCTTCTAAGGTTCAATTTCTAACTCAATTTTCTTAATTTTTATGCCATTGTGGTTGTGATTTGATATTGTTGTTTTATTTGTTGGGTGATTTTTGCTTGATGCTCGTTTGTGGCGAATAATTGATATTGATGGTACAAATTTGATGACAATGGGAATTTGGATAACTAATTTCACATAGGAAATTTGTGTTAAAAATAAATTTGGGGCGGGAATTGAAAAATTGATAAAGGTGAATGTTGGCTGTTTTGGTTCATTGATGATTGTTTAGTTTGGAATAGACATCGATTTGGTTAAACTCGGTAATATCATGTTTAGGCCGAGGATTGATAGGCAAATCTTAGATTTTGGGTAGGTAAATCGTAGGACTCTATATCTTCGAATATGTGAATGCTTGTTTTGAGTGATTTTTCTCTTTATATCACATTTTCTATCAAATGTATTTATTCACCGGGGGATGCCCCGAGCTTAGATGTATATAATCATTGAGGAATGCCCCGCAACACTCTGTATTCGAAAGATCGATCGTGATCAAATCCCGAGCATCGGATAAAGCATAACGTAGGATATTTTAGATTTATATTTCAATATTTTTTACTTTGGGTTGTATTAAATTGGACCGGACACTATTTTTTTGGAGTTTTGACTATTTGGGTTGTTTGTTTTCTTGTTGTGTGTTTTGTTGATATACTCCACGAATCGATCGTGGTCAAACCATGAGACTGAGAGATGTATAACACCTTCCCCTCGGTCAATAGAATTTCGTAATTGAGATCTCTGTTAGTGGACCAGTTTTAAGAGTCAAAAATTATTTTGAAAAAGGATTTTCAAAGGTGACTTTTTGCACTAGATTTATGTCAAGTGGTTGACTTTGAGTTTAAACGTAATAAATTTTTTCGTAACAAATTTTCACTTTTAGTCACTTTAATAATCAAACCTTTCAAACATAAAAAATATTAATCATTTTTCGGTAAAAAAAGGGGTGTGACAGGTCTGACAACTCTAATGGGGATTTGTAGAATTCAATCTTCAATGTTGAGTTGTATCGGCTTAGTTTGGCACTGTAGGTGTATAAACATTCTGTTTGTGTTATCATTTGTGTTATTATTTTATCATTATTGGATGCCTAGGTGCTCTTTGCTTACAACTTTTTCTTATGTGTTACCGCTTTATGTCAGTCATCATATGTATTACCCCGAGTCATTTCTTTCGCAACAAGTCCCGTAGTACACGTGTGTATACGAACATTCAATGAGTCGCTTTTATTATAGGAGGGGGATCCACCGGGTGTATGACGTGGGTGGAAAGCTGTCACACCCTCTATCGGTCATACGCTCCTGCGAACAGTCTTCTTAGTGGAACACCAGCCTATTTTAGCTTTTAGGTCATGCTTATTTACAACATATCAAGACCTAGTGGGACTCGCCTGGTCCTTTGTAGGAACTCACTTCTAAAGCATCCCTACATGCTAATTGTTGCATCTCTTTAAGGGTAACATGGTCATTTGATAGACTGATTTGGGGGAAGCATTTGCTAAAATTAAGGGAAAACGTGTGTTTAGGTAAGGAAAAAAGGTAAAAAAGAAAAGAGTCTTGTAATTTTTACGAGTTCTTTATGATTTTTGTTTTCCACAATAAAAAATTCAAAAAGATTTTTTTTACCTTTTGCACGCCTTTTTCTCAAAAAACAAAGATCAAAAAGATTTTTCCTTTGTTTCCTTTAGCATGCATTCATAAATCAAAATTTTCAAAAATATTTTTTTTAATAGGAGAGTTTTATAAAAGAAAATTCAAAAAGATAGTAAAAGTTTTGTACATTTCATATAACGAAAATGCAAAAAAGATTTTACTTTTATTATTGTCATGTTTTTCTACGTCGAAATTCTTTTAAAAAATAAAATAAATATTTAATTTTTTGTGGTGCTTTATTTTGAATAATTTCATCTGAAAATATTAAAAAAAAAATTCTTTCATAATTCTTGATATCATTTTTATGAGAAGTTTCAAAATCAAAAAATCAAAAAAGATTCTATTTGCGTGTTTCCTTATTTGTTTTGGGCATGCCTTAAGTTGGGGTCTTGTCTGTTGCTTAAAATCTTTAACTGTATAATATGGACGAAGTACGCACACCTGATTCTCCTTTTTCGAGAGTGAGATACATAGGCAGCCCTTTGTGGGTTCGGTGATCTTATTTAAAAAAATTCAAAAAGATTTTCTTCACTCTTCATTTAGAGTAGGTGTTTCATGTATATCTTTAAGAGAAAACTACAAAAAGATTTTTTCCTTTAATAGTTTCAAGTTTCATTTTTGTATGAAATTAAAAATCGAAAATCTAAAAAGATTTTTGTCAATGTCTTTTGAAAAATAAAAATAAAAGAAAAAATTTTCTTACTCTCCATTAGTTGTTTCACGTGTTGCCTCATATGGAAAATATAAAAAAAATATAAATTTTTTTCTTTGATAATTTTAGGTTTCAATTTTGTCTGAAATTAAGAATTGAAAATTCAAAAAGATTTTTGTCAATATTTTTTGAGGAAAAAAAAGAATAGAAAAATTCTTTTATTCTTCATTTCAGATTTGTTGCTTTACGCATTTCTCCATATGAAAAATATAAAAAGATTTTTCTTTGGTAATCATAGGTTTCATTTTGTATAGGGGTTTTAAAATAAAAAAAATTAAAAGATGTTTGTCAATTCTTTTGACAATTTGTTATTTTATTTTCTTTTAAAGTTTTGAGAAGAAAAACAAAAGAAAAAGAGTTTGATTGGTCATTTTGTGGCGAAACTTCATGAATTACGCACAATTGATTCTCCTCTTTTGGGGTGAGATATGTAGGCGCCCATCTTGGATTCGGTTATCTTAAAAAAAATTCAAAAAGCCTTTTTTTTATCTTCATGCTTCATTTAGAATCGGTGTTTCACATACGCCTTTAAAAAGAAAACACAAAAAGATTATCCTTTAGTAGTTTTAGATTTCATTTGTGTATGATGTTTAAAATAAAAAATTCAAAAAAAAATTTGTCAATATCTTTTGAAAAATAATAAAATAAAAAAGAGATTTTATTTCCTCTTCATTTTAGATTAGTTGTTTCACGTATTTCTTCAATATGAAAAACCCAAAAAGATTTTCTTTGATAATCACACGCTTCATTCTTAATAAGAGATTCAAATTTGAAATTTTTTAAAAGACTTTCACTAACTTCTTGTGAAAGCTCTTTATTTTGTGTCAAAATTTCATGAACTACGTGCACCTGATTCTCCTCTCTCAGGGGTGAGATATGTATGCGCCTTTATAGGATTCAGTGATCTTTTCAAAGAAAAAAAAAGAGATTTTTGAGAATGTGTTGAACTCTAACGCATTTGTTATCTCTATTGTTCAGTTAGTTTGAGGTGGTTGGTTTGTGGCATTCTAATTCGTCCTCCATATTACAGCAAGTCAAAGGAAGAGTTAGTTATATCCAACTAGGATATTAAGAGTGACATCATGGATCAGACAAAGAGTCAGGAAATTGAGAGTTTAAAGCAAGAGATTCTGAGACTAAGGCAACAAATGATAGAACTGCATCGAACTTGGGTCAGTAGGTTGCCTCCTCCTCCATTCCCCGAGATTGAACCGACAAATACCTTTGTTTTTCCATCAATGTCGCAAACTCAGTTTCCTATTGTTGTTGATGAACCACAACATGTATCAGAATTTACTCCAAGCCAACAACATCCCAATGCTTCCAGCACTTATTTCTTAGCTCCTGAGTATAAGCCTACCACATTTACAACACTACATACCGTATGTGCTTTTGTTGCTCAATCCTTTGCTGAGGCTCCCACCTTGGCTATAAACCCAATAGTTGTGCTTCCCCAATATGCTAGCACATCTATGTTCAGTGCTCTTGATGATCACTATTATACTCCTGAGCCCACAACTAAGTTAATTGGACCACCAAAACTTCTAACTAAGAAACCCGACATGGCAGAAGAGTAAGAGAAAATGGCTAGAAAAATGAAAAGTGTTGAAAAGGTTATGAAATATTCTTTGGGAATTGTAGGTTATAAAGATGTTTCGTTTAAGGACTGAGGCATGTCTTCAAGTGTTAACCTTTCCCCTAGCTTTAAGATATCGAAATTTGAGGGGCATGATGGGCACACAAATTCAGTGAAACACTTGGGACGATATTGCAATCAATTGAGGGAAACTGAAGGAAAGAAGCAGAAAAATATAGCTATTATTGTATCGGGGCCACAACAATGATTGAGAGGGCCAACTCACCAATACTTTCAGCCTCAACCCCAAGCTTATACATCGGATTCGCATACACACCCGTCATAAAGCTCCTCTTTCCGAAATCAAAGATATTCCAATCCCCTTCCTCAGTATCCTTTGAACAATGCATAATTCTATATTCATCCATTTTCTTATCCACAATCGCACGCACTAATCCCTCAAAATCATCCTCGACCCCCACATATTCATCAAGGTACCTCTAAATTCAAGTTTTAACCTAGGACAGAGTTTGCAAAGAAGAGGAAGTCAAAGGATAAATTCACACCAACCAGGGAATCCTATACCATTTTGTTCCAAAAATTGAGACAAAGAGGCATGGTTACCTCTCTCCCCGGGTATACTCCTGACTCACATTTAAGAAATTTTAATCTTAATGTATGGTGTGCATATCATTCTGATGTTTAAGGTCACAATACTGAAGTTCGTCGTATTTTGAAAAGAGAAATAGAAAGGATGATTCAAGAAAAAATGATCATAGTACAAAATATTGACACTACGAGCGTCACACAGAATCCTTCACCAACACATGGTATTGCACAATAGTGGGAAGCAATTAGTTAAGCATAGGAATTTAGAATTTATTTATTGAAGAAAATGTATTTGACGGTGATAAAATCTCTAGTCATGCTGATGTACAAACCGGAGGCTAAGATGTCAAGCTCAGCAATTGGGAAGACACTCATTTCCTTACTAGGAAGGGGTTTTGGTAGTTTGTTTTCTTTTCTTTTCTGTTATCCAAATTATTTTAGGGTTGTAATTCGGGGTCTATCTTGTATTGTTCCTTTGTCATTTATGTTCAAACCCTTCTTTCTTTTATTTCAACTAAATGTAATGTCCCTTTTTATTTTGTTAATGTGTGTTGTTTGTTTGTTTCTTTACACAATATGTTTTTGTTGGTTCTATGATATGACATATTGGTGTAATTTCTAGCTAGATCTTAAAATCCAGTTTAATCATGAAACTTGGAATTCGAATGTTAAAGTTAGAAAAAGAGCATTTGAAAAAATAGGTAGAGTGTGTTGAGATATCTCATGACCGAGTTGAAGCCTCACTTAGATAGATTGAAGCAATTACTTTGAGAATCACAATAATAACCTGCTCATCTACTGAAAGACACATCTCAAATATTTTGAATTGGATCAAACGGTGGATGCATGATATCCTATTAAGAGAGACAAATGGAAAATTTGCTCCACTAAACTATGAGTCATTCGATGTATGGTGTGTACAACAAAGGTGGAGTTGTATTTTGACAAGTGTGGAGGAAGAAGTGACACATATGCTCAGTTCAAGTTAGTGTTGGAAAAAATGTTATAAATGATCTTTATTGCCCATTTTCAAATTGCATGTTATGTACTTGCATTTTTATGGATTGATATAACAAGGTCATTTCATTCCGCTATCCGAACATTGTGTCTTTCTTTGTTTACCCTATTTGAGCTTTAGTTCTATTTTCTTTCATACCCCTCATTTAGAATCAAGATAGAGTCAGCTAAGTTCAAAAGAAAAGGTGTTGGGCAAAAGAATAAAGTCAGAAAGGGTCCATAAGAAAAAAAGAAAGAGAGAGAAGAGTGTCAAGAAAATTAGAGTCAAAAAAGCCCTAAAGAGAAAAAAAGTCCATAAAAGAGAAAAAAAGAGAAGAAATGAAATAAAAATCAAGCAAAAGAATGAGTTGCCGGAACTACGTTTGACTTGATTCTCCTCTTACGAGGGTGAGATACGTAGGTAGCCCAACTCTGGGTTTGGTCCAACTAAATATATAGTTTTGAATTACCCAACCAAATAAACTGGGCATGAGTTAATTTTCATTGTTTGATTCGATTCCAAAAGTTGTAAATCTTACCCATTTAAAGTGTCGTTTGAGCCTCATGCCATCCTTTTTTTCCTCACCATATCCAAAAGCCATGTTTCAACTAAAGAAAGACCTTCAGATCAATTTTTGCATGCAAAGAATATAATGATGCATTTTGAGTATTACTCGTCTTCATCAATACAAGAAATTAGGAGAAATGAAATGAGAGAGCCTTATTGGTGACAACCCTCATGGGCATCGTAAAACGATTGTGAGTTAAAAGAAATAAGAAAGAGAGAGTCTTATTAGTGAAAACCTCAGGGGCATGGTAAGACGATGGTAAGTTGAGAAAAATAAAAATGAGAGAGTCTTATTGGTAAGAACCCTCACGGGCACCGTAAGATGACTGTGGAAATAAAATGAAAGCCTTATGGGTGACAACCCCACGAAGGTGATGGTAAGCTGAGAGTAATGAAAATGAGAGAGTTTTATAGAAAAAAACCTCACGGACACCGTAGGAAAATGGTGAGTTAAGAGCAATAAAAATGAGAAAGGTTTGTTGGCGAAAATCCTTCGAGGCATCACTAGCAAAATAAGGTCTATAAGTGCAATGAACTTAACGAAGCAACTCAGTTTCAAGGTCATTAACTCAATAATAATTGATAAAGTTTGGATGGAAAGATAAGGCAGCTTAATCTGAAACGCATGTCATAATTATTAGAACTGACATTCATTTTCAGATAAGTTTTCCTTTCCTTCATTTTCAAAATGGGGACATTTATTGCCTTTTCTTTATTTTCTATATTTCTATTTTTGTTATGTTAACTCTGTTATCCAAATGAAATTTTTTTGTCATTTTTCTCATGTCTTTGAGTCAAATCCATGTCAAAACAAATAAGAAAAGATTTCCAAACTTGCTATTAACTTCTTCAATTGCACAAAGCAAGACAAAAGGCCATCACATAAAAAATATGATTGTAAGTCAAAACAAGGCTTGCAAAAAGCTTTGTCAATATACAAGTTTGGGGATTTGTGAAGATACCAATGTTCAAAGGGTTTATCTAAGAGACATAGCAAAACGAAGATACTGTGTTTATTTCAAAACCACCCTTAATAATCTGAGTTTGGATTAATGGTGCTACAAGACAATGACATATGCCAATAGTCAGAAGCAATATTAAATGTGACAAATACAAGAGCGATTGCCTCAAAAGCTAAAACCATAAACCAGCCACCATGTCTTTACACTCACAAGTTTTCTTTGCTGAAATAAAAACACATGTTACCTTCAAATCAAGAACTTCAGAGCCTAAATATCAAAGGCTGCAATTCTTCACTTCTATAAATACAAGAGGCAATGTTGCTGCATAAATTTGATAATCACACTTGTGGTAAAACTTATCATCTTGTAACTCTAGGAGACACACTTTCTAATTTGGGTCTTTCATGTTTCATGGCTAGGAGATACACTTCCTAATTTAAGTTGTTAATCCTAAAAGATGCACCTTTTAGTTAGAATATTTCACTTTTACTCTTAAGAGATCACATATTGGTCTTGGTCATTTAATTTTATCTTTAAGAGATGCATTTATTGATTAGAGTCTTGATTCACCTTTGCATTATGCATTTTGCAAATAGTTGTGATTGGGTTTGACACCCACAAACTTTTCTGATGATAAACTGGGGCAAAAAATTTAATTCATGTTATTTGAAACTTTTCTTAGGACCCTTTTAGAAAATCAGACTTTATTTTTTTGGAAAATGGAATCTTTCTTTATCATAATCTTTGTTTGGGATAATTTTTATTTTAGTTTTAATTTTGTTTTCAGGAGCCTGCCCGGAGAACAGGGTGGGAAAATTGTAAGTCAGAAGCTTGCCTAGAGAACAGGGTGATGAAATTACAAGTCGGGAGTTTGGAGAACAGGCCAATGAAATTGCAAATCAGGATCCTGCCCAGAGAACAGGGTGATGAAATTGAAAGTCAGGAGACTGCTTAGAGAACAGGGTGGCTTGCCCAGAGAACAGGGTGATGAAATTACAAGTCAGGAGTTTGGAGAACAGGCCAATGAAATTGCAAATCAGGAGCCTGCACAGAGAATAGGGTGATGAAATTGAAAGTCAGGAGACTGCTTAGAGAACAGGGTGAGAAAATTGAAAGTTGAGAGCACGTTCGAAGAACATGGTGATGAAATTAAAAGTCAGGAGCCCACCTGTAGAACTGGGTTACGAAATTGAAAGTCAGGAACCCGCCTGGAGAACAGGATAAGAAATTGCAAGTCGAGAGCCCGCCCAGAGAATAGGGTGATAACATCGCACGTCGAGAGCCCGCTCAGAGAACAGGGTGATGAAATTTAAGAGCCCACCTGGAGAATAGGGTAAGGGAATTGCAAGTCGGGAGCCCGCCCAGAGAATAGGGTGATGAAATTGAAAGTCAGGAGCCAGCATGGAGAACAGGATGAAGAAATTGTAAGTCAGGAGTCTGCCTAGAGAACAGGATGATTAAATTAAAAGTCAAGAGCCCATCTGAAGAATAGGGTGAGAAAATTGCAAGTTGGGAGCCCATACAGAGAATAGGATGATGAAATTGAAAGTCAGGAGCCCACCTGGAGAACAGGGTGAGAAAATTACAAGTCGAGAGCCCATTCAAAGAACAGGGTGGTAAAATTGCAATTCAGGAACCCGCCTGGAAAATAGGGTGGTGAAAATTGAAAGTTAAGAGTCCGCCTGAAGAATAGGGTGTTGAAATAGCAAGTCGGGAGCCTGCCTGGAGAATAGGGTAATGAAATTGAAAGTCAGGAGCCCTCCTGAAGAACATGGTGAGAAAATTGCAAGTCGGGAGCCCGCCTAGACAGGGTGATGAAATTGCAAGTCGGGAGCCCACCCAAAGAATAGGGTGATAAAATAACAAATCAATTGCCCGCCTGAAGAACGGGGTGAAGAAATTGCAAGTCAGGAACCTGCCTAGAGAATAGGGTGAAGATTTTTAAGTTCAAGTCCAAATTCAGAAGTACAACTTGCAAAACATGTTCAATTTTTGAGCTTAACTACAATACTAGATTTGACCTGATTTCCACATAACCTGGGATAGGTAAGATGCCAAAAATCAAGTTTCGGTTGCATTCTATCTTTCTTTTCCTTTCTTTAAAATAATGGTTGGGTCAAATTCTGTCTTATTGTCTACTTCTTTCCCTAAAAATACTTTGTGTTTATAGCCAAAGAGGGGCATGATGTAGGCACATAAATTTGACTCCTTTTAAACGTCAATTTGTCCCATTCCCTCGCACCCATACCATGCATCTCACCCTATTTGATACTTCCCTAGTAAAAGACAAAATAACAAATATAACCACTTCACTCATTTAAATATGCACACCTTACATCATCCTAACCACTCCCACCCCCTATCCTATCCCACGTACCCCTTTCCATCTCACCTCATATTTTTTTCTCTGTATATACACTCATATACTCACATAACAGTAAAAGGAGAAATACACACAGAGAACTATATAAGCACCACACTATACATAGATAGAGGAGATAGGTAGACTCATCTACTTCTACGAATTCACTCACGCATAGCTTTACATAGTGAAAAGTACACACACTTACACTCTGATTGTCACGCACACACAGAGCTGAACAACAAAAAATAGAGTAGAAAAATAGGGATTGATAGAGAAAGCATAGAAAAAGAAGAGTGACCGGAGATAGCTATGGGAGAGAGAAGATAGAGAAAAATGGAGAGAAAACCAGTATAGAGACTTGCGCGAGAGAAAAAGAGACGAGAGAGGGGTGAACGAAATAGGGTAAAACAGATTTTTCCAGCAAAATTTTCATCAAAATTACAGCTGCGTTATAGAGACCGACCACCATCTAAAAAATCCAACCAAGACAATCCCTAGACTCATTGAAAAATCCAAAAACTGACCTACCCTTCGTCGGAAACTCATTAGAAACCCACCAAACCCTGAAATCATTCCTTTCTGTGTTTTCCCAGCAACAAACTCGCCAGAAAAGGGGTAAGGTTTCACTTTCCAGCTCCGCTCTTTCCAAAAACTAACTCGGAATCGTGTTAGTGTTCATATTTCATTTGGATTTGTGTATCGTTTTTATGGGTTGCTCATTTTTCTTCGTGGATTTCTTTTTGAATCATATTTTGAGGAGTTTCGTGGTTGAGTTGGCTCATAGTTGATATTTTGAGATTCGTATTGAGATCAAGTCAGGGTTATCGAAAGCGGATTCTATCTTTTAAGCGAGCAACACTTTGATTCCGAAAGCTTCTTAAGGTCCAATTTCCAAATCTATTTCCTTAATTTTTATGTGATTGTAGTTGTGATTTGATATTGTTGTTCTATTTGTTGGGTGATTTTTTCTTGATGCTCGTTTTTGGTGAATAATTCCACGTAGGGTGTTTGTGTTAAAAATGAATTTGAGGCGGGAATTGAAAAATTAATAAAAGAGAATGTTGGTTGTTTTAGTTCATTGATAATTGTTTAATTTGGAATAGGCATCAATTTTGGTTAACCTCGATAGTGTCATATTTAGGCCAAGGATTAATAGGCAAATCTTAGGTTTTGAGTAGGCAAATCATAGGATTCTATGTCATCAAATGTGTGAATGCTTGTTTTAAATGATTTTTCTCTTTATATCGCATTTTCTATCAAATGTATTTATCCACCGGGGGATGCCCTGAGGTCACATTTATATATTCATTGGGGAATGCCCCGTGACACTCTATAATCGAAAGACCAATCGTGATCAAAGACCAAGACATCGGGTAAAGCATAGCTTAGGATAGTTAGGATAGTTTAGATTTTCATTTCAGCATTTTTACTTTAGTACGTATTAAATTGGTCTGGACACTATTTTTTTTGGAGTTTTGACTGTTTGGATTGTTTGTTTTCTTATTGTGTGTTTTATTGGTTTATGCATTTCATAGTGTCATACTAGTCGATATACTCCACGACGCGATCGTGGTCGAACCATGGGACCGAGGGATGCCTAACACCTCCTCCTCGGTCACCAGAATTTCTTAACCGAAATCTCTGTTCGTGGATCAATTTTAAAGTGTCAAAAATCATTTGGAAAAAGGATTTCCAAAGATGACTTAACACACTAGATTTATGCCAAGTTCGACTCTGAGTTTAAACGTAAAAAATTTTTTCGAAACAAAGTTTTACTTTTAGTCACTTTAATAATAAAATCCTTTCGAACTTAAAAAATATTAATCCTTTCCGGTAAAGAATATGTGACGGTGGGCTAGAGTTTCTTCACGTTTTTTAATATAGCTGTCATATGTGAAGTTGTGTTGTTAATCATGTCTAGTATTAGACACTAGGTTTCAACAGTGAATGATCACCAAGATGGAAATAATGATTGCTTGAAATAGTGATGCTAGTTATATGGAAGGTAATCTAATAGGTTTGAAATAATGTACGCAAGGATTTATGTTTATTCATTCGCAATTAAATATGATGGTGTAGGTATGATATAAAGATGTACCCAAGATAACATATGGTTGCATTATTTTCTAAGATTATTAAATGTCTTTGTGTGGTTAGATAGTATCCTTGAATTGCTAAGTGTGAAGAAGACTAATTATATACTATATGATGTTCTAAATAGTTAAGTTAAAGAGTTAAATGTATATAAATTCACAATTAAGAACCACCAACCAATAAATTCAATACGTATTGTTAGCATTTCATTTTAATTGATGACATTTGAATAATAAGTTATGCACTATTATATTTTATTGTAAATGTTACAACATAACCATTATAAGTGGGACTATTTCTTCTATGTATTGAACTTTACATATAAATAAGGGGGAAAAGGGCATGACAATTAGTTAACCCTCTCCAAGACAAAAATGTTGTCCTTGTTATCTCTGCCTATCCTCAAATTCTCATCGATATATCTGCATTTTTCAGATTAAGGATAATAGATTTTTTTTTCTCTATGTCCATTTTAATTTCAAGTACAACATAAAAAGTTAAAAAAGAACTTTTCTACTCAATAAGAACTTAAAATTAATCAGCGGATAAAGGATACGTAATCTCGAGCCAACCTTCCGGGTTGAAGATGCCAAGAAGAAGATTGTAATTTTTTTGAAACACGTTCATCAACTGTTTCAATGTCAACCATGAAACTTTCTTAGTTTTTTTTTTGGAAAAAGTTGTAAAGTTCTTCGCACTAGTCATAGACTTTAAAGAGATAGGCAGAACTCTCCATCTAAAATCGTATAAAAGACTTTCATTTTGTAAATATCAAGCAAACACACAAGCTAAATCAATGTATATAGATGTCCATCCAAAAAAATATCATCCTAATATTTGATATTAAGGTGGCATTTATTCTTTAGATCTACTTTAACCCTGGCATAACCACATGCGCATGTTCTGTTTTTTTAACTGTTTGCTTTATCAATTTCATTTTAATTACAAAAGAAAAATGAACAATGGACTAGGATAGTTTTATTTTACACTAACTAGAAAGTTAATTGGAATAGCAACCTTTTGCAATGCAGGAAACACAATTAATTCATACCTGTTTTATTATAGGGATAAAGCCCACGAAAATAACTGAAGTTTAACCAAATTTTCAGTGGAGCATATTGAACTTTCTGGGGGTCCTATTACCCCCAATATTTTTTTAACTGGAATTAATTCCCCCCGGACTTTTTGAAAGTGGAATTAATCCCCTTCAAAACGTATACCTAGTTTTTTCGGTGGAAAGTGTGGTACACGCGTTGTTTCTTCTCCATTTTATCACTTTTCAACATTTTTTCACCATTACAACCATATTAAATATTCCAAATGATTCCATTGAGCTTATGAAGAAAGTTTTTTCAAATAATTGAATGGAATCTTCCATTAATTTTCCATTGAAACTCGGAAGATTCAATTAGCGAGTTCCATTAATGGAAGATTCAATGAAACTCGCTAATTGAATGAAACTCGCTAATTGAAAACTCAATGGAAGATTCAATTTTCATTAATGGAATTCGGAAGATTCGGAAAATTCATTAATGAAACTCGAAAGATTCAAAAGATTCGAAAAGTTTAATTTCATGATTCAATTTTCATTAATGGAACTCGGAAGATTCGAAAAATTTAATTTCATGTATGAAGTTATTCAATCTTCCGTTAATAGAACTCGGAAGATTCAATTTCCATTAATGAAACTCGAAATTAAATTAGCGAATTTTCGAGTTTGAATCTTTCGAATCATTCATTGAGTTTCAATTAGCGAGTTTCATTAAATTATAATCATTGAGTTTCATTAAATTTCAATTCAACAATGGAGCAACCATTGTTGAAGAAAGAAGAAAGAAGAATGAAAAAATAAATAAAAATATAAAACTTTAAATAATTATAAAATTAAGGGGCTGTTTGACAAACAAAAAAGAGTTTTAAAACGTTTTTAATACTGTTCACGCGTTCAATGTGCGTGAATCACACGCAGTGTGCCAAGTGGCAGATATATGCCATTAAAATACGAAAAATAAATAAATCTAGGGGGTAATAGGACCCCCGCAAAGTTCAGTATGCTCAATTGGTAATCCGATCAAACTTTAGGTATTTTCGTGGGTATTATCCCTTTATTATACACTGATTAGAAAGCTAATTGGAATAGCAACTTTTTGCAATGCAGGAAACACAATTAATTCATACCTGATTTGGGGTTATTTCAGAACTGTTGTAAGAAATGTCAACTCTCTACATTAAAAAAAAAAAAAAAAAAGTCAAATAAAAGACCAAGAGGAGGAAATAAACAAAATTGTGAATTCTAATAAGTTATCATCAATTTTATAAAAAAATTATAATAATGAAAGAGAAATCTCAACTGATTTGGATGCAATTCTGAAGGTGGCTTCAATCCTTAACTCTCCGCTCAATAAACTTAATCCTCTTACATTAAACTTGATCACATTCACAGCTTTTCCCTCCATTTATATCACCATTTAAATGTTTCAATTAGTACAACAAAAAAATAAAATAACAAATAGTATATAGTACGTAATATTATGCAATATAATACTGCCTTTGTTTCATTTTGAAACAACACATAAAAACACAATAAAAGTTTCCTCAAATTTTTAAAAACACTTTCAGTTTGTGGGGATCCTATGACACCCCCTAAATAATTTTAAACTGATCTAAATATATCATTTTTGGCCACCTGGCATAGTCAGTAACAATGAAAAAAATTATTTTGATAAATTTTTCTTTACTTTACCTTTTTATTTTACTTATTTTCGTCTTCTATTCTTTTTGTTTCTCCCTTTCTTCTTCTTCATTACTGGACTATTGATGGTGAGTTTCATCTTTGATGGCGTTTATTTTCTAATAGAAATGATGAAGAGGTAAAAAGAAAAATGGAAGAAGAAAATGATTTGTTAACCATTATTTTTTTGGACGAAAAATACTTTTCGATGATAATTAAATCATAGAGTAATAGTGGTTAGCCACGGTAGCTGGAACCACTTGTGATGTAAAGTTTCTTGATAATTTTTTAGCACAATTTCGGGAAAGGAGAAATAGCATAAAATGGTGATCATTATTCTTAATTTGTATATAAAATATTAAAGGAGAAAATAGAACATTTCCTAACCGGTAAGCAACAATCAAACGACCCCTAAATATATATAACATACCAAAGGAGAAAATAGAACATAGAATATTTTCTGACCGGTAAACAACAACCAAACGACCCCTAAATTTATATAACGTAAAGAAGAAAATAGAACATTTTCTAACCAGTAAGCAACAACCAAACAACCACTAAATATATATAACATACCAAAGGAGAAAATAGAACATTTTCTAACCAGTAAACAACAACTAAACGACCCCTAAATTTATATAACGTAAAGAAGAAAATAAAACATTTTCTAACCAGTAAGCAACAACCAAACAACCCCTAAATATATATAACATACCAAAGGAGGAAATAGAACATTTTCTGACCAGTAAACAAAACCCAAACGACCCCTAACTTTATATAACGTAAAGAAAAAAATAAAATATTTTCTAACCGGTAAGCAACAACCAAACAACCTCTAAATATATATAACATACCACAGGAGAAAATAAAACATACCTCAGAAGTATCAATATTCTGATATAAATTCCCCAGTGCGATAAAATCTCTCAATCCTAATTTTGTTCTTTTTGATCCTAAAATACTTATCGTACTGTATATAAGCTTCCAATTTCCAGCCACCTACACATATACCAAATCATTTAATCTAATCAGAAATATACAATCATTAATTTAAAGTATTAAAATATTTTTTTATTCATTTTTGTTTGTCACTTTTCGCTTATCGAGAGTCAAACTGTATGAATTTTAATTAATATTTTAAGATATATTTTTTATCATATTAATATGAGAACGATTGCAACTTATAACATTTTTTCGTATAATTTTCGAACAATTAAATTATAAATTTAAACTATTAGATTAATCAACTCTAATTTATCTTTGAAATTTAATCAAATTGATCTTTATAAAGTAAAACGTGACAAATAAAAATAAAATCGGCTAATAAAATAGTGGTATGGCACAATACCACATCACCTTATCTAGAGATAAGGTTGGTTCAGGAGTTGGATTTTGAGATTCCAATTGCCTGACCAGCCCTTCTATTTCAGATTTCTTCTCCGATGATACTCCAAAAATCCCTCTGTTAATTCCTAAACAATATTTTCAACAAACAAATTAACATAAATACACAAAATTATATAGTTGAATTAAATATGCATTGTATACAATAGCAGGGACGAATCTATTAAGGCCCGTGGAGGTGCCACGCCATTCATAAGTTTCGACGTAAACTATATATATATATATATATATATATATATATATATATATAATATAGAATATAGATATATAATAGTAGTGCCACCCAATGTACCAAAGTGCTTTGTAGTGCCAGAGACAAAGGTGCATATATTTTGCCTGGAGCATGCAGGATCGAATCTCGGCAAACCTTTTTGGTTACTTATACTTGGTTTATTTCAATCAATTGTATCCAACTATGCAGCAATCTTAATACATCAAATTTCATACAATTAGAATCCATTGTTTGACTTGTCCTTTCAACATAAATAAGATTTAAATTTTGTGTAAAATATATAGATTAATCTTATCAAATTAAGTTGGTCTATAATAATAACCTGGTCTTATAATTGAAAATTTTCTTTTTCTTCTTTTTCACTGGATATATTTTTAATTATTGTTGACTTATATTAATTCATTTATTTTTAACTGAAATAGTAAGTTTAGGAAGAAGAAGGGAGAGGGTTTAAGTTCTTTATATGTTACTAAGCTTGCTATTTTATTTTATTTTTAAAGAGAGACTAATTCTATTTTCAATTTAATGCCTGAGTTCTGACTCTATTTAAAAATATCAAATTGTAAATTTTGAATATATAATGAATTTTAATTTTTAATTATTATAATAAAACCTTGCACACAACATTGAGGCCAAATTGTTAAAGTCATATTTTTTATTATTTTTAAAAAAAATAGATAAAAAGCTGAAGCATTCCTTTTCTTAACCACTCCCTGTTAAGAGATAGCGGCGGAGCCAGAATTTTTATTAGAGAGGTTTAAAATCGAAAAAAAAATATGCATGAACTAGTCGAAGGGGTTTCAAGTTTCAACATTACTATATATCAATTTTTTTTTAACTATATATAAATAGTACAGTTTTCTGACGAAGAAGGTTAAGATGAACACTTTGATCACAAGTTGGTTCTGGCCTTGGAGGCGAATCCAAAATTTAGAGTTTCTGATTGATTGAATCGATAAGTCTACTTGGCACCCTGAGACTCCAAATCTTGAGTTCGCCTCTGATAATAGGGTACAAAATAAGAATATATGTATTAACAATGCGAGGATTAAACAATCTAAAAAACAAGATCCTTTCGTTTTTAATTACTATAATATAAATAATTCCTCAATTATAATTCTCACATAACTAGCACATACAAATAAAATAACAAGTAAAATTACTGTTAAATATATTGATAATGTTTTAAATTTGTATTTAGATATTTAAATTATCCGTCTATTTTAATTGGACGCTTGAATAAATGATGAAGTGCTCCTCTTGGGCATTTTCAACATATATCTTGAAAACATTTCTTCACATGTTCTTGAATGTCATTAAGCAGATAATTAATCATATAAAATATATCATCTTTTTTATTATATATTTTAACATCAATTGAAATAGGCTTGCACTTTTACGGCTTATTGAGGTTAATGTATATAATACAAAGAAGATGATATATTTTAAGTAATTAACCAGTTTATATAATGAGTTCCTGAAAATACGTGCAATTTTTTTCTCCAAAATTTTAAATAAACAAAGTGTCTTATAGAAACACTTTATCATGTGCTCAACAATTAAAGCGTTCAGTTAAAACAACATGTAGTTTGAATATTTAAATAAAATTTGTTAGGAAGTTTTAAAGCGATGCCTAGTGTTCTACCTGATATTAATAATGTAAGGGATTGTTTGGTAATAAGAGAAAAATGAATATCCCATCAAAGTATTCTATCCACCTTTTATATGGATAATAATTCCATCATTTTAATAGAAATTGCATAATAAAATAATTTTAAAATTAATTAGTACCTTATACTAACAATAACAATATATTCAGTGAATTCTCAGAAAGTGAGATTAGGTCTACCTCAGATCAAACATACCCAAATTTTATCTTAAAATTATTATCTTTTCCCACGTACCTAAAATACCAGACAAGACTAAGGGGTCATTTAGTTAGAAACAAGTTATCTCAAAATTAACTATCTTTAAATAATTTATCCCATCATTCATATAAAATAACTTATCCCACTAATACGATATACATGTCGAGACAAATAATTTTGGAACTATTGAAACCTTCAATCAAACGCAATAATCCTACATTTTATCTTGAAATTATTATACTCACTTTATATCTCATACCAAATGACTATCAAACGTAGAGCTAGATAAACAGAGATGCCGGGGTAGAGGAATTGAGAGGGGGGTGTTAAAGGCAGAAGGAAGGTGAATGAAATGAAGAAATAATACCTTGGAGGACATCATAGAGTTGAATCTTGACTTGGGAAGAAGCAGTTGATTGTGAAACCTCAACATTCTGTTGTTCAGCAGCAGCACAAAAAATAGTCCTTTGCTGTCCAAATCTTGAAATCTTATTAAAGTTTCTTGGATTATTAATATTAGTGGCTGAAATATTACTTCTTGAAATCTCAATGGTATTTGACAATGGTGGAGACAGTTGTGAAGCTGTCATTTGAGTCTTCATTAACAGCCTTGTGGCCATGGGACCAATCTGATGGAGGAGCTCTATGTTGCTCTTCCTTTTTAAATTTTAGGCCTTTTTTAGTTTTTATGAAGAAGACATGAGATATGTCTATCTTGTCCTTGTGGTTATGTTTGCAATACCTAACTTCATCTTGTTGTACTTCATTCTTTTCAATTGATGTAGTTTAACTAGATAAGAAGATTAATAACTTTGAATATAAAATATAAGTTAATATAAATTTGTATAACATTAAATTATTTTATTACGATTAAAGTAAATAATTTAAAATTAAATTATGGGCTATATTGATGCAGTTTAACTAGATATGACGACTAATAACTTTTACTTTAAAATAAGTTAATATATGTTTGTGTAACATTAAAATATTTTATTAAGATTAAAATGAATATTTTAAAGTTAAATTATTGCTATATACATAAAATTATTTACTATTTTAAAGACTAACTAAATATGAGATTGGTCGTATTATTTGAGACAGAAAAAGTATTACTATCTATATTTTAAATTACTTGACATGTTTGCTTTTTACATAATTTTTAAGGAGAAATTAATAAAGAGTGTAAATTAACTAATATGACCTTATTTAATCTTAATTTGATGAATCATCTTCAATTAATATGGATATAATTGATAAAAATTAATTAATTATTTCTTGAATTTTTAAACACATTAGTTATTTTAAGATAATTTTTTATTAAACATATTAAGTAATTTGAGACGGAGAGAGTATTCTTTTTAAGAAAATTATAATGGTATCAGACGCGCATATTTTGATAATTTTATTTTATAATGTAATTATCTTTCACTAGCAGATATATCTATAGTTCATTATTGATTGTTATATTATCATTGAATACATTTAATTACTTGGATTTGTTTTTTCTTTCTTATCTGTGTTTTGGATTTCCCACGAATTAAACAAAGATATTGTGCTAGACTACATCCTTATTTAATTCTGACCAGTACATTTTAAAATTTAAACTTGACTGGTCTCTTTTAAATACTTATTTTACTTTTCTGTGGTGGGAAAAAAACTATAAAAGATAAATTTTTTCTAGTGTTACATATTAATTATTTATTTTGGTCATTGGCAGTGGAGCTCCGCTTGATCCATTGAGTCGGTTTTGTGTAGCTTGTAATTTGATAGGATTGCTCTAAGATTTTTGGAGTTCATTTTAGAAAGAAATTTGTAGATATTTGATCGTGAAAATTAAAAAAAATTAAAGTTGGAAGTGAAATTAGAATTGAAGTTGGAGTTTGAAGTTTTGTTTGATGTGAATATAAATTGAAATTGTTTTTGACTTTTTGTGAGAGAAATGAAAGTGAAAAAATGAAAACGAGTTTCATTTGTTTTCACCTTTTCAAATATAATTTAAAATTTTTTTGGTCAAACACTACCGTTTTCACTAAAGTGAAATAGCTTTTTGAAAAAAAATAAAATAATTTCATGACCAAACACTTATTATTCTCAGGGTGACATAACCAATTACCCCTTTCTCATTTCCTTATTCTCTTATTGAAAAAAAAAAGTGCAAAAAATACCTATATTTTGATAAAATTTGCAGTTACGCATCCTGAATTTTGCGGGAATTCTATGACCCCCAGATTATTTTTTGCCATATTTAATTGGAATATGTTTGGCACTTGGACCACTGCATGTATTTTACGCACATTGAGCGCGTAAGAAAAAAATATTCGATACGGGACAAATATATGTCAGTTAAATACGGTAAAAAATAGTCTAGGGGGGTCATAGGATCTCCACAAAGTTCAGGGTGCGTAACTACAAATTTCGCCTAAGTACAGATATTTTTTGTAAATTTTTTCCAAAAAAAAACATAGAAATTAGTAAATCTCAATATCCTAGAGAGTACTAACATATTCAAACAATCTAGAATTGGTTTCAACTTGTAGAAAATAGCAGAAGAAAGGTGTAACAAGGGAGACCTTCTGCTAGCCCAAAATCGTTAACTAATATCAGAAGATTCAACTAAAGAAGAGGAAGCTATGAAAGCAGAAGGAAAATATTGAATAAGAGAGCTTGGGTATAGAAGAAGACTACTTTATATGCTTTGTATTGGATTTGTTTTTGGATGGCTACAAATGTACAAGGTTGTCCCTATTTATAATTGTTTATGGATCATTCTAGAAAATCTTCTAGACACTTCTACAAGAACAATTTTTGTGATCTTTATCTTCTACAACTCATCTAGATAATTCTACGAGACAAATATCTAGTGATCTTTATTTTCTACCACTCCTCTAGAATATCTAGATAATTCTACAAAATGTTTATTCAAGATACTATACTAGGATATTCTAGAAGAATCTATGATATTTCAAAAATCATCTTTAACTTTTTTCACACTCCCCCTTAAAGTTATTTTTTGAAAACTACCCCAAGCTTTTCACGGAAGAACTCAAATGAAGCTTTAGGAAGTGAATTGGTGAAGATATCGATAATATTCTCCTGACTTCGTACTTTCAAAGTACTTACAGTTCTGTTAAGAGCTTTTTCTCGGATGAAGTGATGTTCCACCTCAATGCGCTTAGTTCTTGCATGAAATACTGGATTATTTCAGAGCTTGATGACACTTTGATTGTCTCCAAAAACTGCAGTTGGCTTTGATATAGATAGTTGCAAATCTTCTGTAAGTCCTTGGACCCATACACATTCTTGAGTAATAAGGGTTGTTGCTTTATATTATGCCTCCGTAGTTGATAAAGAAACAGAGTCTTACTTTTTACTACACCAAGAAATACCTGTTCCACCACAGAGAAAAATATAGCCCGATGCAGATCTTCAGTTATTCATATCGCTACAAAAATCAACATCAGTATAACTCACTAATATCAAATCTTTCTTCTTTTGAAAGAATAGGTCCATATCTAATGTTGCGTTGATATATTTTAGAATCATTTTTGCAGCTTTCAAGTATGGCTTTCTTGGATATTGCATAAATCTACAGACATATTCAACCGAAAAATCAATGTCTGGCCTTGTAATAGTCAAATACAGAAGACTTCCAACCAGAGCTTGAAAGGATTTGGGATCAACAAGAAGTGAGCCATCTTCACGCTTTAACCTCGTACATGTCTCAAGAGGAGTAGAAAATTTCTTGCTTTGTTTCATCCAAAACCTGTCAACAAGTTTTTTGGCATACCCTTCTTGAGTAGAAAAGATTCCTTTATCATGTTTGTCACCTCTAATTCAAGAAAATGATGTAGTTCTCCCAGTTTCTTGATTTCAAATCTTATGGCAAGATTTTCTTGAAGTCTTGTAACTTCATCATCATTGTTTTCTATTATTATCATGTCATCCACGTATAAGAAACAACCACATGCAAGTTTCCTTGTTTCTTAACAAACAGACTAGGATCTGAATGTGATGCAACATAGCCACAAAAATTTAAATATTGAGCAATTTTTTCATACCATGCTCATAGAGCCTGCTTTAGTCCATAAAGTTCCTTTTTAAGTTTGCAGACATAATTAGGATGCAAGTTAGAGACATACTCGAGAGGTTGCTCCATATAAATATCTTTGTCAAGTTCTCCATATAAAAAGACAATTTTTACGTCAAGTTTCCATAATTTCCAACAATGTGAGGCTGTCATGGCTAGTACAACTCGAACTGAGATCATCTTAGCTATCGGGCTGAAGGTTTGTTCGTAGTCTTCACCATAATTTTGAGAAAATCCTTGAGCAACCAGCTTTGCTTTTATATCTGTCTATGCTGTCATATGCTTTTCTTTTAATTTTGTAAACTCATTTGCAAGATATGGGTTGTACATCTTTTGGCTTTGGAATAAGGTTCCAAGTTTGATTTTCACTAGAGCCTCCATTTCGTCATCCATGGCAAGTTTGCATTCATTGACTCCTTTAGCTTCTTCAAAGGTTGAAGGCTCTTCATCATCAATTGGCTCTGCAAAAAAAATAAGAATACGTACAAATAAGGTTTTCAGCTCTGAAGCAGGCTGGCTTAACAATAATTCTACTTGGTCTTTGTGAACTAAGTAAATCATCTTCTTGTTGAGTTTCATGTTGTTGAGTCTCTGGGTTTTCCTTTTCTCTTAGCTCCTTAGTAATTTGATTCTCTGGAGAAACACTTGTGATGAAAAAGTTTGAAACTCCAGGGTTCAATGATGTAGAACCCTCTCCTTCCATTGCAACTCCATAATACAAGAAAATTTCATCAAATACGACATCATGAGAAATTATGAAACGATGAGTTTTTGAGACCATACACTTCTAACCATTTTCCTTTCATCATATCCAATAAATGTGCATTTTCTTGCCTTAGGATCCAATTTGCTTGCTGAGAATTTGAGATATGAACATAACTGATGTTGTTTTTATAGCATTTTAATATTATTATTATTATTATTATTTAATATTAGTATGCATAGTTTTGAAGTCTATGTTTCTTAAATTCTATCTTATATTGGTTGCCTCTTTACTCTCATAAAATGGGTGATTTATGACCATTAACATCAGCCGTTTGACAGGTACTTAGCAACAATTGAGTATTAAGTCACTATGGCAGTTTATGCCAATTGTTGTTATGGGTCATTTAAGTTTTATTTGGCCATTAAGTGCATGTTGCATGGCTGCGTTTTCAGCTTTCTTTTCTTATTCATTTGTGTCTTTAACACATAGTTAGTGGTGGTAAAGATGTAGACATAAGTTTCATGTAACTCGTGTAATTTTCATTCTTTATTCCTCCATTACCCTAATCTTTATGTGTTGTCACTCTTGTAACCATTGCAACCTCTGTTATATTAATCTTCCCATTTAATCTTCTTATTCATTACATGGAAGATTTCTTACCTATAAATAGAGGTGGTCTTGCATGATTTTGGTCCACACAAGATAATATAGATTTCACAAAAATTAGTAAAAAAGAGAGTTCATTAGTTGAAGGGAGGTGTTCTTTTTGTGAAGCTTTGAACTCAACTCTTGTCTAGAGTTGTTGAGTTGTTCTTTGAGAGAAGACTGTTATATACAGGAGGGGACAAGTGAAGAAGATTACTGCTGAACCGGTGAAATATTTATTGTAGTGGGCTTGAATCTCCTTAAAGAGAGCGACATATCCGCGCCCCAGCCGAAGAAGAAGATATTCTTTTTATTTTCTTCACTTGTAATTTTCAATTGTAAGTTTATTGTAAATTCACTAGCAGTAACAGATAGAGACAAATACTCTAATGTGTTTAATGTTATAATTTTCTCCAAACATCAATTCATAAGGTGACTTCATGTTGTTTGGAGAAAGAGGCATCCTGTTAACCACATACGCTGCGCATTTCATACCTTCAACCTATAGGACTCTAGGTAATTTTTGGGCATGAATCCATCTCTTACGTGTCTCTATTAAGTGGAGAATTTTTCTTCCAGCCACTCCATTTTGTTATGGCGTAGCAACACAAGTAAGTTCTCTTCTAATGCCATAATGATGACAAAAAAAGAGGAAATTTTTAGAAGAGAACTCATCACCGTTATCTGTTTGCAATCGCCTTATCCTTAACCAAGCTCACCTTCCACAGTTTTCTTGAACTCCTGAAACTTGTTGAATACTATTGATTTGTGCTTCACAAAATAATTTCATATGAATCTACTAAAATCATCAACGAAAAATAGCATATAAGAGTAGCCGGAGAACGAAGGAGTTCTTGTTGACCCCATCAAATCACTATGAATTAGTTCTAGAGGATCTTTGCTTCTTGTCAAGGATCTATCAAATGAAAGATGATGTACCTTTCCATATTGACATCCTTCACAAATCTCTCCTCCACCAAAGTTGCTTAAGTTAAATAATCCTTTTACTAGATTCAATTTTACCATGACTTTTAATTTATCTATAGAACTCAAAATTAAAAAAAAACAAGTTATGAATAAAGTGACCAAAATAGGTCATCTATTTAATAAGTTACCAAAATAGGCTAAATATAATAAATTATTACTTTTTATCTTTTCTTTTTAATGGTCAACTAACGGAGTTGAAAAATAAGAAGACTGTTTAAAAAACATAATAAATTATTACGTTTTATAAAAATATTTGTAAAACATAATAATTTATTACGTTTTACAAAACTTTTTGTAAAGTGTAATAATTTATTACGTTTTACACAATTTTTTTTTTAAAAATCAGTGTATTGTCATATCACCGCCTTTCTGTCAACTTCCTTTCTGTCAACTTTAAGTCAAATCTGACAAATATTTATATAAATCGTAATAAAAGTTATGATTTATATATAAATCATAATTTTTTATTACAAATTACATTAATTGTCTTCACCTACCCATCCCTTTACTTTTCTTTCCAGAGGTCCCCCACCCCACACGCTAGCTTTACCCGTTGAACTTACCCTTTTCACGTTCAACAAGTTCCCTTCTGTACCCCCACCACCATTCCTCTTTCAAATTTTTCGACGGTCCCTCCCCCCCTCATTTTCATAATCAGTTGTTCTTCAAAATCGATTGAAGAATCTAGATCTAACAACATCAAGTTAGGTATGTTTTTATAATTTCATTATAAGTTTTATTTAAACTTTTACTGGTGTTGACATATATTTATCTATATTTTATTTTTTATTTTGTTGTAAGAATTTTTTTTGGACCCATTAGAATCAATGAACTTAATTTTTGTGAACCCATTAGAATGGATGAACTGAAAAAATTAAGGTTGAACCTATTTTATTTTAACATTTTTGAATTAAAGTATTTCATTATGTGGTAGGTAGGAACTAGGACACATGTTGTCTTTGTCGAAAAAAGTGAAAATATATGTATTTTGTAATTTTGGTTTACACGAGATAATTGATAGCATGAACTCGACTTAGTCATAGAAAAAGAAGTTGATAATTATTAAAAATTCGAAGCTTAAGTTTCAAAGACTCAACTTTTAGTATCGGAATGAGATAAGATAGCAATTTTATAAGAATGGAGTGAGAATCAACCATTGACAAGTTTGTTGAGTTATATCTAAAGGTCAAGCTCGTGTGGTTGTGAATCTAAAATAAATAATATCTTGGTAATTGGACCAAGACTATTAAATCAAACATCTAAGTTAATTTTATTTCATCATAAAAATTAGTAGAATAAAATATTTTACAATAACACATTGATACATTTTTTAAAAATATGAAATCTATTATATTTAAAAATTACTATAATAAATTATCATTTTATTTGGATGTGTCGACTTAATAATTAATAAGTAAAAACGTGTCGGGGGATAGTATGTTTATTATAGTTGACATCAATTTGATGCCATGTGCTGCTGCGTTATTGTTATAGAAACTCGAATGAATGAATTCACTAGAGAAGTAAGCTTGGAACCCTTCCGATGTAAGAATTTCACATTAATTATTGTAGTAGATCATATTTTGAATTTTGAATGTGTGTTAAATTAAACGATTTTATTGTTTTAAGAAACATCAGATATTTGTTCGTTTTTGTTGGCATGCAAAAGCTAAAAAAAGCTTATATGTCGGTTGATTTGATTTACTTATCTTATTAACGAAAATGTAAAGTAGGTTTATCTGACGTGTAAATTCAATTTAAAATTAATTTGGATCGACTGACATTAATCGTCATTTACATAGTCATAATTATATTATTTAAACTCATTGAGAAAACTAAAACAATGATGTTTATCTTTTAACAATAATAGACGATGTCGGATTTTGATATGTAGATATAATAATCTTTGAATATAATTATGGGTGCAGGTTGTTACATAAAATGGAGCGTGTCGTGTACTCAGTCCTGTTGATGTACACTACTTAGACTACAGAGTGATCATCGGTTGGAGTGGTTCTAGAATAAATGGATACCATTCAATTTATGTGTCAAGCCGATCAGGATCGATATGACTTGAACCTCACACCTGTCGCATCAGCGTATTGCAGAATATTTATCTAATGCGAGATTATATCATGTCGTAAGAGTAGGTAGAATGCAGTATTTTTGACATCTACTTACGACCATGGTAAATAGATGAATGCCGAAAAGTCATTACTTTTACCTTTCTTTCGGTGAGGCAACGATCACACTTCAGGATGTACAAGTCCTATTTGGTTTGTGTGTTGATGGGCGCCCATTTTATCTTACGAATATTTTTGGGAGGGATCGGCAGTGACGTGCTATGCTAGAGGCACTCACTGGATATGTTGGGCCCATTAGGGGCAAGAGTTTTCTGAGTATGAAGCTTCTAACCGAATTCATTAAAGATAAGGTAGAGATTGATCCCATTGGAGAAGACACACCAGTTGATAGGGTTGAGAAGATTGCCCGATTATACATACTTGTGATTGTTGGGGATATCTTATTCCCGAACTCTTCAGGCAACATGAATAGGCTACATTTTCTGGCATTCCTAGACCCCATTGGTGCTTTTGGTAGCTACAGTTGGGGCAGTGCAGTATTGGCATACTTATACAGGTCACTATGCGGTGCGTCATATAAAAATACAGTTGTCCTATATAGATTTCTTCCACTGATTCAAGTAATTAAGTGGATTATGTTATAATAGTGTTCAAATATAATATTTGTATGATTTGTTAACTAATTTATTTTTTCATTTTAAGATATGGTGTTGGGAGAGGATGTTATCTCTACAACCAGGACTAAATGAGTTGGGGGATGATGACGCAACCCTACCATATGCAAGGATATGGACAAGGGTTGTTGAAAAAAACACCGAGTCATATCACACTCTCATCCCTATTAGAGATCAGATATAACACATGACGGGGGAGCAGGTAAGTCTTACCAACTCATGCTAAATATGAGATGTTAGTGGATTGATGTACTAAAAGTCCTTTTGTATAATCATCCCATCTATTATTAACTATTATGATTTACTCAAGTAGGACCGTTAAGTAATAAAGTGAACCTTATGATATAAGTGATACTGATGTTTGTATACTAGCAAGACTAGTTAATTTATATAAGAATATTTGAGGTTGTTAATTATTGTGATTGCTTGTTACTTTTATTGTAATTTTAAAGTATAAAAATGAATTATTGTAATGTCCAAATTTTTTTAATGTAATGGTAAATCTTCTGGTTGCATGATGCATAAGAAGGATATGATTGCTCTTATTAATCCATTTGATTGTCTTTATGTTGATATGGTAGTTAAGAAGGATATGTTGAGGTGGTTGTTAAAGCTTATGATTGCTTTTATTAATCCATTTAATTGTCTTTATGTAACATAGTTCTTGTGGACACTGTACGATGCGATATTGCATACACTGCCCCGGTGTTTCAAGATTGATGAGTGTGTATGAACTACACGAGTGCGTTTACTTTTCTTAGATATAGGTGAGTACCACGTGCCTGATCACGTGATGTGATAATTTGGTCTGCCTCAGCACATACCCCAGCCTCCAGAGTAGGATCCCATGCACTTTACTGTTGATTTGCGTAGTAGGTTGGATCAGTTAGTGATTGAATTATTAGATGATTATTTTTCTGATTGGGAGGATCGACATGGTAAATTGGTTGTGTTGGTCCATAGTGTTGTGCTGAGAGATTATGCACTGTGGTTCTTGAAGCACGGACAGTTGCTGATGGAAAACCTTGCTCTAAATGTACTTATAATTTTATAATATTCCTGTAACAAAACATACTTATATAATGCAGGAGTTTATATTTGTTTGATTTATGTTAGATAAATAAGGATAAATTGACATTTTTATTTTGAAGTTTGAATTTTCTAAAGAACTTCAAAGGACGACCCAAGAAAAAGTAATTTCTAGATTATAGTAAAATACTACAATTTTATAATCTTATTATCCGTACATTAATCTACAGGACCTTAACGCACCTGGATTTGTTCATTTTACTGGTAGTGTTGCTGCGTTGTCTAGGGGACTTTGCAAGATCCTCAAGCTTTCTTTAGACTGGCAAAAGGATCTTGCATGTTATTTGTGTGTACATAAATTACATAGTATGGTAACGTAGACACTAGAGGAGACTCACGATTCTATATCGCCAAATGGTTCATTTTGTGAGACAGAACCATTGTATTATAATGTAAATGCTCGACGACGTGGTGAAGGCTGAGGTAGAGGATGAGGACGTAGTCATCCCAGGGGAAGACCATGCAACACCGTTGTACATGATATGTTTGATGAGCTATCACCGTCTACTCCTGTCATTCCATCTGAGGCCATTCCAAACATAGTCGAACTCTATAGCCTGTAGGCGGGACACCTAGACGAGATATGGAAGTAGTTCGTCTGAGTTATGAATCAACTATCGACGATGGTTATATGTTAGATATGCTGGTAAGTAATACAATATTTTTCCTAACTAAATAGTTATGTATTATTATCCTGCCATAATGGAGTATGTCTTATTGTAGGGCCTCTATGGTACACAAAATCCTGGGACAAAATGTATGCAGCATACTACTTTTGGCGATAAAAGTAATTCTCTGTTTGGTAATACCAATGAGATGTTTGATGTGTTGATATCTGGTCGTAGCTTTGAGACGTTGTTGGGTTATGCTAGGCCAAAATTCAGTGGCGTTCATGTTGAGACACATCTTAACTTAATTTTATAGTTTAAACTTTGCTCTGTATTTGTTTTATAAATATTTTTTATAGTTTATAGTTAACTTTTGGTTAATTTTGTTATTAGCTTGATAGTCCGTCTCTTCATACCTCTACTTGCCAAGCCGGACAAACAGACTAGGGTGATATCCTCCCCACATGGATCAGACCATCCATTGACATGTATGTATAATTTTTTATTATTTTAATTATTAGTTCGTTGTATATTGCCTTAATAAATAATGTTAAGTTGTTTCAGTTAACTTTTGTTTAATTTTGGTATTAGATTCAAATTTCATGCCCTATTTCATTTGCGGACATGCATGGTTTGACAAGCCAGAGTGATATGCTGCTGGCATTGGTCGGAGGTTCTTTAAACACACAGGTTTAATTTACTATATTATTTCTGTTATAATTTTTTGTTAACATTAATACCGTCCTACTAATATGGATGTTGATATTATTTTCTTTGTTCAGATTGACGGTTCCTCTTCAACAGACTTATCTCCAGGCGAAGACGAGTTCATTACGATAGATGCGCACATGGCTCACCCGCCTGGGACGAAACTAACTGTTATGAGGGCAAAAAAATGAAAGGAGATTCTTCTAATTAAGACAAGGAAGGACGATGATGGATTTCGATCTTTTGATGCTCTACATAAGCCAAAGGGTTGTAGAACATAGTATTTATCCATAGGTACTTTCTTTGAGTACTAATTTGTGTGAACTCTTTACTTTGAAAGTCATTGGTGAAAATTTGATACATATATAGATATTTAGTAGATATTTTTCTTTGAAATCATATACATTTATTAGTTGTTCTTCAACCAAAGGGAATAGAACGAAGAGAGTTATGACTGCTTTCGTTTTCAAGATATGATGGACTTAGATAAAAATAGGATAATTTTGTCCAAAGGTCTTGCCAACATTCACCGTGTCAATGATACTACCATGGTGCAAATGTTATCTCTCTTTTATTTGATAGTTCTATAGTAATACTTTTGTCTGTATATCGTATTTCTAGTGTGCCTGATTGATGAGAATTAGAAGCGTGATGCTCGAGATGATGCTATATTGGGGTTTCCTAACTAGGGATGAAGTGTTTCATATTTTAGTTGTCTGTGACCCTTAGGGGTTGGGGGAGAGGAAAGGGGAGGGGGGGAGAACATCATAAAATAGTTGCTTGTGCACTTGAATTTATCAATATAGCTAATTTCTATGAAAAACATTTATTTATTATGAAAGATGCAGTATAGGTATGGAAGAAGATGGAGAGTATCAAGTAAGTGTCATCTTATCTTTTTCTTGCTGAATAATCCATTTGTTTTAATTTATATAAGCCTATTTAACTGGACGTGGATTTTAAGAAAGAAAGGAGTTAGACTTTTGAGCTTTAGACGTGGGTTTCGGACTTGACAACTATCTTATAAATTTATTTGAGGTGTGTGAAGCTGTCTCAAATACCACGATTGATTAAAAAAGGGTCTAGTATTTTCTCAAATCGAAATGGAAATGTTGGTCCACCAATTATGTTTGTTTATTATTTGATAAATTTGTAAGCATTTCTACTAACCAAGAATAGAGAAGATGATATCTTGCCTTCAATTGAATTCACCAAATAGAAAAAAAAGCTTTTAACTTGTTTTGATTTATCTGGGTTCTTTCTGATTGTGAATGGTATTGTTGTGAAATGGGATTGGCAAATGTTAAATAGTTGTCATGCGTGATAAGCTTTTAAGTGCTAATTCTATTGAGATTTAGAGAATCTTGAATTTACTTGAGAATACAAATTATTTATAGTATTAGAATGAAATTGGAAAACCTAACTAATCTTAGCAACTGCTGAAAAATTATTATAGTGACGAGCATTTAGATGTCATTGTGGTTCATTTGGTTGATCTGCTGCATTTGGTTTCTCATCTTTCTCAACTTTGTCTTAACATGTTGGTTGGTTTCTATTGTGTTTTTATTATATTTGTGCTTATTGTACAGGTTTGGTTAAATATGAAGATCCATTTGAATTTTGTGTGTTGAATGGGTTTTTAGTTCCATAACTTCAGCTTTTGTGCCGATGTTTTGGGGTCGTTCCTTTTATACCGATGCTTTGGGGCATACAACCTTTATGCCTAGCTTGAGGAGAAAATACCTGGTTCAAGAATATGTCTCCACTGTGCTCTTTGTTGGGGACCTAATATTTTTCACCTTACCAAATTCCAATGTTCTGAGGTGAACAAAAAAATTTCTTTCTGATACACACAGTTGTTAGTGTGATTGTGATTTTCATTTTCTTGATTTACAGGTAGCTGTTGTGGTAAATTAGTGCAAAAGCTTATCAGCCTAGGCTATAGAAAGCCAGGACCTCGAGGAGCATCTCCATAATAGATGGCCTTATGTATTGAGCCCAGTTTAAATCATTATGAGACATTACTCTTTGAAGATGTGAAGAACATAGAAAACAGAAGAATGAAAGGCCAGCTATACCATGGATACTACATCCAATGCCACTTCGAATCATTTATCATCGACAATGAAGAGGAATGATGTATAGGAGCTTGGCTGTTGCTTTTAAAACAGTCTTGCTATGCGTATGTTCCTATTACTGAACACTAGAATATTGTATGTGATGAATGGATTTGCAGGTGCAATTTTCATGTCTGTATGATGAACTTGATTGGTATATTTACATAATAGTTGTAAAGAACAGAATTACAAAAGATCTATTTGGGTGGAGTTTCTTTTGTTGAATTTTAGAACTCCCCAAAAATAATATTTAAGGGAATTCTTTCATTTAGATGATGCTCTCTATATTTGTTTGATAGTGAATTACTTGATGCTAAGTGAAAATCAGATGAATAAATAAATCTTAATGAAACTTGAAGTTTTATAAAGTCAAATTTAAAGGGGGGAATGTTTCATTTAGAAAATATCATTTGATTATTTATTTTGTCAAATAGATACTTAATCATATGTATATTTTATTTTATAATTCAAAGTTGTTATTTAAAGCATTGATTAAAGTTCATTTAACTTGGCTCTCAAAAAATGAAATGTGAAAAGCAATTTTATAAGCAATGATGCAAAACGAAAATAATTTATGCGTTTCATGATAATCTATATAAATGACTGATAGTTTTTTACTTTTACCTAATTATAAAACGTACTAAATTATTATGATCTATGGTTAGTAGGTTATATGAACAACTATGCTTTATTTATACTCCGTGAGTCATTAATCATGTTTCAAGTGTAGAGCATCGATGTCCTCTGTCCAACCAGACGCCTATTTCTGCGGAGATCATTTTAGAATTAAAACATCAAGGACTGCTGAAAATTTAGATCATTTATTCTGGGGTTGCAAAGTTTCTCAGGTAAGATTATTGTTTGCTACCTCTTTATAAGGGAGTAAGTGAAAAATTATGTTAATCTAACTTTCTATGTTTAATTTTTTTAGGCTAACGATGGATGTGATTATTTTCGTTAGGAGGACGATTTTCCAACAAATAGAAGGCCCATGATGATAAATGATCCCAACAACTCACGTAACAATTTCAAGGAAATGAGAGAAGATTAAGATTTACTTAGATTTTACTTAAGGGACATCCTTCGTGAGAGAGATCTACTACGAGAAAAAGTAAATAAGAAGGACAACGTAATCAATACTTTGAGAGTTATTTGTGTGACTTTGGCATCTCTTTTATTTTGAAAATTTTATATCCTTGGTTAGGCCTCAAAATTTCATGTAATATTGTTGTTTCATTTTCTTTTGGTATGTTAATAATAAATGTTGGAGTATCTTACTTAAAAAAATATTATCGCACCACTGAGATTGTTATCGATCAAATATGTATAGTGAAAAATATTGATCGATTAGATTTAATTTTTTATTTATATGACATGTTGTCACATCATCGATGAAGAATATCAATGAAGAACAAAATTAACTATTACGTAGTATGATAAATTTGAAAAAATAAAGAAATATCTTCAATATGTCACTGTATGATAGACAACTTAGATGAAAAAAATTCTTTATGACATGTTGTCACATTAATATCTCTGATATGTCATTGTACTAATGACCGGTCAAACATAAATTTTTCTTTATATGACACATCCCATTACCAAAGAAGAAAAACAACGAAAAATAAAATTAATTATTACGAAAATATAATATTTATTTTCTCTTAAATACCGCAAATACATCAGTGATAACACCACAAAATTATTTCACTCATTCACAATGCATAAAAATGATCGATTGAAAAGTTGGTCTGTATTAAGAGCCCAGAAGGGAGAGGAAAACTCTTACACCCAAAAAAATATTTTGATTGCTACACCGACATAACAAGTAAATAGTGGTATGAATTACTTCGTTCACTTCTGAATGAACCTATTTTCATCTATTATGATTTAGATGTTGCCGGACATATTATCGAGGGAGAGGCATAATCGTCAAAATAAAAAAATGTGTTAATTTGGGGTGAAAGACTTTAATGGTCCAAATTATATTCAAAAAGATATGATTGTAAAGTCTTATATCGATGTCACGATTTGACGGTACCACAGGCAATCTCCCTAACTTTTCAAATATATAAATTCAAGGATGAAACGGAAGTTATTGAACACTTGAATAAGAAAATATCTTAAATGAAAAAAGCATTAAAAACCTTTCATGCATTAAATGATCTTAACTATCAGGGAGCTGATGAAGATGAACAATGGCAACTCCTGAAAAATTCAAACTTACATAGAGATGCTATTTATCTTGTATATCCAATTGTTAACGAGTGGATAGGTAGAAAAAATATTTACTACAAACATTAGATTTTGGGATATCATATTGTTGTCTAAATCAACTAAGTGCTTGTGATGAGTCTATGCAAAAAATGAATGAAGATTCGAATTGAATAGTAGTGATGATGATGACGTCGATTTAGTTGCAGAAACTCCGCATGAATGATTATCATGAAAAATTTATTAGTCATAAAATTATTTATTATAAGCACAAAAATAAAAATCATTCATAATATCACATTTTTACATACATGAGACAAAAAGTTCATACATTAGTACTAACAATGTGCTCAACAAATGGTAAAAATTTGTACAGTAAAATTAACTCTGATAAGTACTACCACCACATGAGGCATTTCTAACTTGGTATAAACTAGCGTTGCGATCTCGCGGGAAAAAATTGCGCTTATCATGACCATTATGTTTGCACAATGAGCACTTTAGAGAGAGCGTACTTACTGGAACATCCATTTCATTATGTATGTGAGTTGTTTATAGTTGCACATACTATATTCTTGTGCAATATGATCCCATGCTTGGTACCCAATTTGATCAAAGCCCCTAATGGCATGAGAACATGGAAGGTAATATGATTTACATTTACAACATTGACATATTTCTTGCGATGCATTAACGATGTGCTTATTACCACCACGATCACGGTACGTATGTGTCAGCACTTCAAATATATTATTCTTTTGCTGGTGATAGTTGATGAGCGTGTGGCCCTATGATTTTATACGATTATCCTCAAAATACTTGAATAGATTTGACATTCATTTCTGATTTTACGATATTAACCGCATAGCATAAGCCATTCTTGTAACAAATTGATCCACAACCTGTTTATAAGTAAATCTTACCATCACGATAACTGGTAGGCCCCTTACTGACTTCAGGATCCCATTGAGGGACTCAGAGCTGTTTGTTGTCATCATGCCCACCTCCTACCATCATCTTTGTGCACTTTTTATTTGTTAAGATCAAACCTCATTAACTATGCATAGGCTTCCACGCTAATCTCTTTGATCTCCTGTATTTTTTTCAAAAACTTTTGCTCCTGATAATGTATTGCAGTGTACATAGAAGATTTTTTAGCTTAGCATTTTCAAATTATCTTTGAAAATTAGCCTTGAGATGCCTTAAACAATATCGTGGAAAGCAAATAGGGCCATCCAATTAGGTGAGCTATATAAAGTTGAAAGTATTCCCTGATGCTTATCCAATATCAATGTTACGCCTCTATGATTCCTAACAACATGTTGATGCAAATGATCAAAAAATAAAGTCCAAGTCTCTTTGTTCTTGTTCTCAGCTATAACAAAGGCCAAGGAAAAAATTGAGTTGTTACTGTTCGTTCCAACTGTAATCAACATTTTGATGTCATATTTACCGTATGCATGTGTTTCATCAATCGATATCACGGAATGACAGTAAAAAAATCCATCAACACATGTCTTGAAAGTACAAAACACATAATTGAATACATTTTCATCGACATCATTATGCCACTCCAACTTTCTTTCAACTACAATGCCTGGATTGTAGCAGTTCAAAGCATGTATGTACCTCGACAATTGATTGAAAGAATCTTTTCAAGGACCATAAATTTTTTCAAAAGCATGCTTGAGTCCGAGATAGGTCTTTCTTCTACTTATTGTTTTATCATATGCTTTAAGGAAAATTGTTTGAAAGTCTTTGATGGAAAATCTGGCATGTTCACATCATATTAATTTTCAAACAAAATGCGTATTTTTTTATTAAAGTAAAAAAAAATTCAAGGATAAATTAATGCCTTGGCGTTTTTTCTATATTAATGAGGACAACAGAAGCAATCATCTCGACATTTAAGTTAAAGTGACCTTCACGACACGTATCCATATTACATGTATGTTCATCATGGTATGTCCCGATTGTCCACATATTAGTATCTTTAGACTTATGAGTAGTGGCCTTTAATCCATACCCTTGATTGCACGCCTGCAAAAAATTCGCCATAACGTTTTTGTTGACTTATTGACATGGTACTCTCTCACCCACTTGTAATGTAAAAAATTAAACGCTCTTTGCACCTTTTTTTTTACTTGAACAACATACCTTCTTCAACATAAAAATTATATTTCATAAAATCTTGTGGTTCACGCCACGTATATTTATCACCGTGAGTATCCATAAATACATCTGGACCATCCAAAGGGTGGTCAAGAAAAGAAATTTCACGATGATAAAATTTAAAAAAATGCACTGATGATGACCTGACTACTAACTATAGATTTTGTGGTGGCAAAGATTCATCGACGTGAGTAGGACTCATGGAAATTGATCTTGCTGAGCGATTGAGAGTCATACATTCATCATCACTCGACGATGCTACAAATGAGAGTTCATCTTTAGATTTACCAGCGTTAGGCAAATAATCACTATCACTCTGTGAGCTTCATCGATAATTTGACTGATCAATATCATCGATATTCGCAGAAACATTGGGCTGATCTTGCGTAATATTTTTTCTAAATATGAAAAATAAATATATAAATATATATGTTTATCACATTAATCAAAACTACTTAAATTAAACTTCAAATGGTGAGTGTATCGATAAGTGTCAGCTGCACGAAAATTAGATGACACATGCACATTAGAGAATATTTCAACACTTTTCATTGATTCAAACTGTGAGGTCTGTCCAAAATAATGATCTTGTTCATAACTTGGAGCAATATTCATCTCATTCTGGTCTAAAGACCTACAAAGATAAATAATAATCAAACACAAAAAAAATTTTGTCAAATTTTTTTAATAAAAATAACACAAATTAATGAATTACCAATTATTTTCATTAATAATTTTGTTCAAATCAAAATCATATATGTCGGTGAGAATATTTTGATATTGAGTCATGTGAGGAAAATCACTTGACTGAGTTACAGGGACTATCTCCGAATGATTTTTCAATTGAGGAAAGACATCATTCGATAATAGAGAACAACGACGGCTAGACCTAGGCTCCTTTCTAACATACACTTCAAGCATGAATAGCTTGATTTGATCTATATAGTCATTCAGAGCTCTCAAAAAGTCACTCAATGAATCTTCATCGTTGATTGGCGATTCCCTAAAATTTACTTGTCCTTGAGCTAAAAATGATTTTGAATATTTTTCAATTATAATCCATTTATCACAGGAATTGTTCAAACCCATCCTTTTATAAAGTGAATCATATAAATTTTTAAATTGAAGATTAAGTAAATACTTGACATTGTATTTCGGGGGAACAATTATAATATATGGTGTTTCCATCATAAATAATGTCACCATCTCAAAAGAAAATGTTAAAATGATGAAACTATATATTGAAGGCCTTCTTATATAGTGTTTGCAAGAGTTTGGGAGCCAAAAATAAAACAGAACAAATATATAATATATCACCTAATTATTTTCTACTTTTTTGTGACATGTCACATAAGAAATTATAAATTCAGGATTGACAAATTTAGAAAAAAATATAAAATATTTTTCAATTACGCATCCTTAATTATTCAGTCCGTTTATATGAGAGGTTACATCAATAATTATACATTCACCTAACAAATTTAGAAAAGAATGTAATTTTTTACTACGTTTTATAAAATAAAATTTTAATTACGCATTTTTATTTTTTTATTTATATAAGTAATTTTTTAATACTAATTATGAAAGAAAAAGTAAAAAAAGTCGGCTATGTGGTACTTGAATTAACAAAATGAAGAAACAATTAATATTTTTTTTTTTGCTAAAAAAACGTAATAAAAAGTTATAATTTTTAAATTGTAATAAAAAGTTTTAATTTATAAAATTTACAAATAATTCATAATATTTAAACCATGTTAGTTGGTGGAGTCCTAAGAAATCTCCCAAAAAAACCTTCTTTATAATTTTAGACAATTTATAGAATTTAAGAGAGAAATGTAAAGCAATTGGACCGGATGATAAAGCTGTTGATTTGACTGTTGAGATAAAGCTGGTGATGGGACAATACACTTTTTTTTAAATTTTTGTGTAAAACATAATAATTTTTTACGTTTTACTAAATTTTTTGTAAAACGTAATAATTTATTATAATTTATAAAAATATTTAATGGGACAATACACTATTTTTTTTTGAATTTTTTGTGTAAAACGTAATACTTTTGTACGTTTTACTAAACTTTTTGTAAAATGTACTAATTTATTACGATTTATAAAATTTTTGATGGGACAATATACCATTTTTTATTTTTTGAATTTTTATATAAAACGTATTAAATATTACGTTTTACTAAACTTTTCGTTAAACATTATAATTTATTAAGTTTTACAAAACTTTTGATGGAACAATACACTATTTTTTATTTTTTAAATTTTTGTATAAAACGTAGTAATAATTGTAAAATATAATTACAAAAATTTTGATGGAATAATACACCTTTTTTATTTTTTTATTTTTTGTGTAAAACCTAAATATTTATTACAAAGAGAAAAAATAAGTGATTCGGGTGAGCAGTGAATAAGATTGTGAGTTGACCATTTGACATAAAGTGTGTTGCAATTGGATATTGCAATTCCAGCTTGCAATTTAACATAAAGTTGATAAAAATATAATTTTTTTTTTACGATTTACTCAATTTGATAAAAAGCTGACATAAAGCACAACGGAACAAAACATTGATTTTTTTTTTAATTTTCATGTAAAACGTAATAAATTATTACGTCTTACCTTACTTTTTGCAAAACGTAATAATTTATTATGTTTTTTAAACAGTCTTTTTACTGTTCAACTTTGTTAGATGATCGTTAAAAAGAAAAGATAAAACGTGATAAATCATTACGTTTAACCTATTTTGTTAACTTATTAAATAAGTGGTCTATTTTGATCACTTTATTTATTTCTTGGCTTATTTTGATTTCGAGTTCTTATCTATATTAATATGTCCAAGTCTAGCATGTCATATATATATATATATATATGTGTGTGTGTGTGTGTGTGTGTGTGTGTGTGTGATATCATTGGCACTCATCTTTTCAATATATGAGTTAGAGGCAGATAAGACATATAAATTATTAACTCTCATACCGGTATGAATGATATCTGCCTCGAATTCTTTGATATTTTGAAGGAACTTCACATCATATGGGTCAAATAAAAGATAACTTCCTGCATCTACGATATTTGCAACTGAAAATAGATATTTCCTTATCCCTGGAACATGAAAGACACAATTAAGAATGACTGAGTCTTCCTGCTTCTCATTGGTGATAACTGTGCCTTCCTTCTCCATGTGATGAACCGTATTATTTGTTGTTACAATGACATCACGGTCATTGTATTCTCAAAAATTGAAAATTTTAGATCTATCTCCAGTGGCATGATGCCATTTCCTGAATTCACGATCTAGTCTCTTTCAAAATTTATGAAAGTCATGGCGTTAATTGCCCGACTCTCAGCTATGAAACACTCTCTCCAGCCTTCTTTTTCTTCAACAACCTTCTTAGTTTGAGTCATATTAATTTCTTTGACTCGACAATATCTTTTTATGTATCCCATTTAGTCAAACCGATAACATTTGAGAGTCTTATAATTACTTGTAGACTCTCCCTCCTTTTTTGGTGATCTTAAATCACCTGTGGATCGAGAATATGACATATCTCTTGTTGTTTTTCCTTTAAAATTCCTCTTGCCAGCTACAAGAGCATTTCCTTCTCCTTCTTTGATTGATACCCCAACCATTTGTTTGGCTAGTAACTCTGTGACGATAATAAATTTTCAAACTCCTCCAAGGATAGTTGTTGAGTCCATCCTTGAATCGATGTCACAAAGGGAATATATTCTGGCTTCTAACCACGAATAATATTTCTTCTTATTCGTGCTTCAGAGATAGCCTCATCCGAATTTAATAAAGAGATCCCAGAACATAAATTCTTAATCATTAAAAAAATACTCAACAATCGAAAGATTACCTTGGTTGGCTTTAGCCAATTCATTCTCTAATATCTGTGGTCGAACTTTATTCTTCTTATTGAATAACTGATCGAGGGTCCTCCATATTTCATGAGTTGGTTAGCACCTTATAATATGATCAAATAAGCTAGAGGATATAGATCTTTTCAAGATGAACTCTGCCTTCGCGTTAGTCTGCTTCCACTTCTTATATGCACGATCATTTTTTGGTTCGTCGTCAGGAGGACTTATGTTACTTCCGTTGACAATATCTCCCAAGTCCTCACCCACAAGGTATGATTCCATACATGTCTTCCATACCTTGTAATTGGACTGATTTAACAACTTCATTCTCAATCCATTACCATGATCGTTAAAATCCATAGAGAGAAATTAGTTGAATCTATCACTAAGCCGATCTTGAATAAAACCCAGAAGCCAACGTGTGACTATGGCTCTGATACCATGTAGAAAATAGTAGAAGAAAGGTGTAATAGGGGAGACCTTCTGCTAGCCCAAAATCGTTAATTAAGATCGGAAGATCTAGAAGAAACTATGATATTTTAAAAAATCATCTTTAACTTTTTCAAGTACATGACGCAACCTTTAAGCTGTATACAACCAAATAAAAATTTTTGGCGTTAGAATTTCACTAGAAATGTCAGAATATAAAAAAATAAATTAAAAAAAGTCAAGAAATGTCAATTATAAAGCGAAAAAGGTACAAATATACCCCTGAATTATGATAAATGGTACATATATACCCTTCGTTATACTTTGGGTACAAATATATCCTTGTCGTTAATGATTTGAGTTGTATATGCCCGTGACCCTAACAAATGGATACGTGTCAAGATCTTATTCGTTGACCCTTTTTAAAATTTTATTTATCTCAAATAATTAAATTAAACCCGACCCATTGTCCGACCCATCCCATGGAATGTTCAGGATATCATGGGATGGGTCGGACACGGTAATTTGGTAAATACCGAATACCAAATGGTATTAATATCTTGTACCAAACTCAATCCCGAATATCGAAATGTTGAAATTATACTCCAAATATCGAATTACCGAATACCAATTATCAAATTTTTTGATTCAATTCGGTAATTTGGCGTTCGGTATTTTATGCCCAACCATAGTTAGGGTTGGACATATTTTGGTTTAAATCGAAAAAACCCAAAAAATCAAAAAATCGAACCAAAATTTCAATTTTGATTTGGTTTTTCAGTTTTTTGGATTGGTTTTGGTTTTCGATTTTTAAAATTTGGTTATATAGTTTGGTGTTCGGTTTTTGAAAAAAATAATTTGGATGAACCGATTAACCGAAATTCTATAAATAATTAATAATATATATATATTATTATATATATAATATATTTAATATATAATAAATTAATAATATAATATATATAAATATATAATAGCAAAGTTAGGCATTAGTAAGCAGCAACCAAGTAGCCGCAACCTTAAACATTTATACTATACAGGCACGCCACAACCCTACAGCTATGATTTATGAAGCTACCACCGTCCTCTGTCCGCCGTCCACCTTACAGCATACATCAGTATATCAGTCCATAGACCGCCAGAGACCAGTCGACTATACGACGATCATTCAATCGTGGTTTTTCCGACAGCAAGGCGTCAATTAAATCACTTTCCACCGACTACCACTGATAAACTACTTTCCGGTGGCGTCAATAAGCAAATGAGGTTACAACTTGCTTTTATCGAAGTTATTCTATCATAGGTTATAGCTTGGTTTCTTTAATTTGCTGAAATGCTTACTGTTGTTAAGATATCTGGATTAAGAGTAACATGACGTTGTTAAAGTTGGTTTCTTTAAACTATTCAGATGAAACTGCCCAGCCTTCTTTAATTTCTTTAGTTTACTGCCCAGTTAAATGCCACTATGAAAATTAGGTTTGAAAAAAATTATTTTTGCAAAAAAATCATCAATTTTAAATATCCAGTCTCATGAGAAAGAGAGCTTCAAAATCGAAATAACAGAATCGAATTTGTAAAAACCGAACCGAATCTATTTTGGTTTGATTACGGTTGTCATTTTTGTCAATCCGAAAATTGAAAAATCGAACCGATATTTAAATATCAAACCGAATTAACCGAATGCCCAGCCCTAGCCATAGTTGTCCCTTTTATGAAATAAGAGAATATTATTATGTTCTTTTAATAATACCCATATCATTAAGTGACTAAATAAAGTGTATATACTCAATTTATATTTTCAAAATATAATTCATAAGGTTAATTTGGTAAAATAAACCTCTAATAAATTTTTTCTTAAGAGGAGTGTCAAATCAACAAGAACCAACTATTTTGAAACGGAAGAGTATATGCTAGAAATAGTTCTTCATTAATTCTTTTATTTATTTATTTTTGTGAAAATTTAATGAAGTGTAAACTTTGTAGTCAACTTCAAATGTTTCTTGGCAAATGATTGACAGTTTACAAAATTGAACATTGGAAGGCTTATTGATGATGATCATTATGTATACTATTTTCGAATGCCCATTAATGGGTATACGCATACTGCCTTACATGTTACAATTACAAGAGGTGGTTATATATGTAATATATAATGTTGATAGTTCCACATTTATATCAAATGACAAAAAATGGAACTTTTTTCTTCATTTGGATGGTGTTGGACCTGTTGGCACTCCTTTAATTTTGTGGAAGAAACAGCCATAAACACATTCAAAGTCTTATTGGGTCATGCCTTACTTTATTGTTGAAGAAGGGCCTGTACAATAAAGTCACAAAATATAGCTCATTAACAAGAAGTTGAGGAGTAAAATGAACTATGATTGTGTGATTTTCATATATAGCCATTTAAATTACTTGCTTGTTAAAAAAGTTACTCTCTCTATCCCAAAATAAGTGTCAACTCTTCCCACATCCACTAAAAAATTAATAAATGTATAAGATATAGTTTATTAAGTAGTTGTTTGGTCATGAAAACTAAAATTTTCCGGAGTTGGAGTTGGAGTTATGTTTGGCCATGTCTTTTTTGATTTTTTTTTTTGACTTTTGAAAAAACTTTTTTAAATGTGATTTTATGCCCTAACTTTTACAAACTATCAAAATCACCCAATTAAAATTTACCTACTAATGGAAAAAGAACACAATTAGCCACTATTATAAAAATAATTACATATATATAGCCATATTTAATGAATTTCAATTATGACATATATAATATTTACATTAATAGCCGTTTTTTCATATTTGAAAATTTTAAATATGGATGTTATATTAAGAGATCACTGCTTCCTATTTTTTAGGTAACAAATGTTATCTTTCCAACAAATTTATTTCTTTAGGAATTTATTTAATTTATTTCCTTCATTTTTCGTTCCTAAAAAATAGAAAATGATGAGTTGTTATTAAATTTTAGGGTGCTGCTAATTTATTTCTTTAATTTTCTTATACATAAAAGATTTTACTGTGTGTGAATAAATTATTTCTATGTAAAACATGCTTTGCATATTTATGGTATATTATATCATATACCATAAATATATAAATATGCTTCATATGTTTCTTTATACTTTGTATTTTTATATATGTGTACATGGTATATACATGATATAAACTTCATATATAACATACTTTGTATATTTATATTATAAATATGCTTAGTATGTTTCTTAATACTTTATATATGTATATATGTGTGTATATGGTATATACATGGTATAAACTTTATATATAACATATTTTGTATATTTCTATTATAAATATAATACTTTATATATTTATGGGTATAAATATAATACTTTATATATTTATGGGTATAAATATAAATTAGCAGTAAAATAATGTCTTAAATAAGGGAGAAAATTAAATAAGGGATAAAAATAATGATGAGAGAGAAAAAGAGATATATATTAATTAAGATAGCATTAAGTTTGAAATTATAATTATCTTATTCTTTAAAACTGCTATATACGTAATGTTGAAAAAATAATGTTATAAGGAGAGTTTTATGTAAAAATTTAAAAGATTGTAGTTATATGTAATAATAATAAAAGTTGAAATTGGAGTTGGAAAATTGTGAAAACAACAAAAACCTGTTTTCCCTTTTCAGAAAAATTTTCCTGAATTATTTTTTGAATTTTCATGGCCAAACACCACAATTTCCAACTCTGAAAAAAAAATTCAGAAAAAAAAGAAAAATTTCCATTGCCAAATGGGCCCTAAGTTATCTCTATTTGTTAGATTTTTCTTGAGAATTAAGCAACATTAAACAGAAGTAGTTCTTTAATAAAAGGGTATACTTGAAAACAATACTATTTTTTGTCTTAAATTCTTATAGCAATACTTGTTTTGGGACAGTTTGTTTTAGCTAAGCCAACACTTATTTTGCAATTGAGGGAGAATTACGTTATACAATTATTGTCATGTAAGAAATTATGAGCATCATACTTTTGAGATAATAAACAGTAGTGCAATTGTATTATTATGCCGGCCATTATATGAAAGAATTTAATTTTTCAACCAAAACTTGTAAAGTTTAGACAAATAAATTAATAAAATTTGAAGTTAAATAATGTTACCTTGATCTAGATTAGGAGCTTCTAAATCATTTTTCTGCAAGGCTCCCTTCGATAATATAATGGCCCTTGAGGCTTTCATGTCTTTTCCTTTCCCCCATAGCACCACATATAAGCCCATTATTATAAGAAATCCACCTAATATACTGTCCAGGAAGAACAAATTAACCCAAATGAGAAGATATATCACAAAATTCCTGGTGATTTTCACACCATACAACAATCCAACAATGTCCATAACAAAAAAGTAGCAACTTTACTGTGTATAACAGTGTATAATTTGCATACAATCATTACATCTACATTATACTCTTACTATACATTGAGTATACACCAACGTCAACTACAAATTGAACTACCACGTCTAGATCACTTATACCAACTTACAAGTATGTTGAAACTAAATATTCAAGCATTTATCGTAATATCTTAATAATGTGAAACGTAGATGTATTAAACATAGAAGAATTGAATTACCTTCCTAGATAAAGGGTCTCATCAAGAACCAATGAACTAGCTAGTGCCACGAAAACAAGTATTAAAGGGTTGAAGACTGAAACAAATAGAGGGCCTCTTTTCTGAGAGCACCATGTCATCAAAATCACCACAATGCCAGACCCTAAAATTCCCTGCATAAAAAGAGTACTACATATAATTAGCAACATAGCACTATCAAATTGTCTAATAACATAAACATTTTATTAATATATAAAATTCTACATATATATATATATATATATATTGATGGTCATATGTCGTCGTGCATGCCCGCCTAAGATCTATCATATACAATCTCTCTATCCCATAAAGGTAGGAATAAGTTTTGTGCATATCCAATCCTTCACAAATTACACTGGGTGTGTTTATCTTGCCACTTTGTTACCGTTGTTTTGCTAGCCTGATTTGGTAATGTATCATTGTGCCAAGGGTCTACTTGAAAGAGTCTCTTTACCCTACAAAGGTAAAGGTAAGGACTAGCAAAAAACACCTCCCCCGACCTCACTTGTGGGATTACACTAGATGTGTATATCTTGCCACTTTTGCTTTCTTCCCTTACTTGGTAATGTGTCGTTGTGCCTAGGTCTATCAAAAATAACCTCTCTATCCTATAAAGATATATCATACATCCTTCCCTTCCCTGATCTGATTCGTAGGGTTATATTGAGTTTGTTGTTTTTGTTTTACATATATATTGACAACTTATAAATTAAAATTGACGACTTACAAGATAGAGAACAACGAATAATCTTCTGTCCCAACCAAGCCTCCATTGAGAAACTTCTCTATCGAAGCATAGTGCAAATAGGACTGACTGAATGGATCCCATTACGCTCATCAAAGCTGTGCTTGAGTAGTGGCATGGGTAGTTTTTGCTTACCTTTGCCTATTATTGACCAAACAAAAGCACAACAATCAGTCAAAGAAACATAATTGCAAACCAAGTGCTTGAGAAATTCATTCCACTCATTTATTGGTGTTTGGTTGGCAGAAAATATTTTCATACTAACGGGGCAAATGACCTCTCTCATGTATGTGCACAAGTCATTTTCCTTCCAAATTGTTTCAATTTTTTTTGTTACATTTCATCACTTCTAAGAAGTTTTCATGAAAACATTAGTGAGTATTTTTCATTGACCAATTGAAAACAAGAAAACATTTTCCAAAATTACGCCATTTTCTTGAAAATATTTATCGAAAAATGACTTCCATCCTGCCAAACACATACATGCCACCTTAGATAACTATATTCTCAAATATTCTAACATAAGTATGAGCCAGTGTGTTGGTTACGGGTTCGACAAAATCCAGTAACTTTTCATCCAAACTTTGTGTTAGTTGTCTACAGAAATTCATTGAATATGCAAGAAAAAATATATATATAAAAAACTACAATCTTGACCCATGAACTTCAAATCTTAACTTCACTTCTAAACACAAGCGATGATATATGCTATTTATTAGTGGAAGTGAAAAGGGTAGAGAAAAATGAAATAAACTACTTACCAGTAGTACTATCCATAGTGAATAACAAATGCAAGAGGTGACAGCCAGTACAATTCCTAAAGCAAAAGTGCCAGATTCACCAACCAATTTCTTATGAGCTGTTGCTTCGTTAGCATGATGTAGTAAATTAATTTTGATAGGCCACATATGAACCTCTACTCCTTTGTATAATGTCAACAACATTGCTCCACCAACACATATCATTGTTCCCATTACCTTTGCTTTCCCACTTACTTTGTCAAATGACAAGTTCTCAAACCTATGAACATTATGAAAAAGGGGAAAAATAAAATTTTACGTCGCCAGTGACAGAACCAGAAAATTATATAAAAAAAAGTCACATTTAACTTCCAATTGCTTTTTTTTTTTTTTTTCAGAGTCAAATCCCAATAGGTGGGGTATTTTATATTACTTGAAGGAAACATTGAAGGAAATTGGGATTTGAACTTATGATCTAAAGTAACTTTTGAACCTCCTCTATCACTACTAGATTTTCCTCTTATGTTTAAAGGATTCAACATTTTATTTGTAATTTCAAATTTTTATTTTTACTTTATTTGCATAATATAATGGTTGGATGAAGGGATACAATTGATCTACTAGTTGGTGAACGTCAAAATGGGGAACAAATAACTAAACAAAAGTTCTATAAATTATTTCATTAGAGTTAAAATTTTATAAGCGGGCAATCGCAATTGACGAATATAAAAAAGAATAACATAAGAATAAATTAACAATAAATCATATTATATATGTACCTGAGAAGGACTGCAATGACAAAAGTCATAGCTGGGATAAGATTGTATATTGCAGTTGCAAATGTTGCGGATGTCATTATCACACTTGTATAAAATAAAATCGAAAATAGTGAACCCCTGAAATACAACAATTACATAATATCAATTAACTAGCACTTTCTTCTAGTAACCAAAAATAAATAAAGTTGTGGTATCAAAATCATTGTGCAATAAAAGAAACACTAATTGCTTTTCCTCAATTGTGGAAGTAAGCTCAAAACTTACCGTATTCTTTATCGTGTGAGATCAATATAATCATATGTTATCTTTTTTAATTATACATTTAAAAATAATTTTTCAAATCAACTTTTAGCATAAAAATTGTTTTTTATAGAAGATATTTTTGTGGAAAACCACCTGAAGATAACTAATTAGCTATGCAATTAAAGCTTTCTTTCATTAATTGGTGTCTCTTTTCAATTTGTTCTGAGAGATAAGAATCTTGAAATAAAAAGACTCTTTCTTTGTTCAAATAAAGTTGATAATGTCTTATATACTCCTTAAATATGCATCATACCAAAAGCATTGTCATATTGGGTATTATGCCTATCCAAGAGGGTACTAATCTGAATTTTGTCTGGAGAATCTTGAAAAGAGAGTTAACAACGAATATCAATTGGATTTGGATATAATATGATAAAACGTTAATAATTGTTCTAAAAATATAATAATTGTATCTCTTAAAAGTTAAATATTCGTCTAACGAGACATTTGTTTTAAATATCACAAGTAGATTCTTGGCAAATAAATAAATTGAATTGTCATTCTAGCTAGTGGCAATGTTTTTGGGAATTGGGAACGTAAGCGTTATTTCCAAGATATCTATAGTTTTATCCTACCTAAATAGATTGAACTCCTTTTAAAGTTGATCATCTAGTCTTTTTATGTAATTTAAGTCCCATGGTTTTAGATTCTCCTCTAGCAATCTTTTATTATAGTCATCTTAATTAAAAACAAATTTTTACTTCCTGCAGTTTGTTGATAAAGTTCTATTGCTTAACCTTGCATTAACGAGTTACTGATTTGGATCCCAATTGTTTGAATGAAGTTATTAATTGGCAGAATAACCAAAACCCCCTAAATTTGATACTCACCATCATTTCCTTTTTAGTCCGTCTTAAACTAAGTGTCATATTTCCTTATTAGGCAACTTTTTAAAAATATAATTACCCTTTTACCCTTATTGGTCCCACTTAATTAAAAAAAAAATATTGACACATTTTTTGATAAAGGATAATTTGATAAACTTTACCAAGTCTTCCCTTTTTTCTTAAACTTCGTACCCGATCAAATGACGATACATAAAATGAGACGGAGGGAGTACGTTTTATTCTAAGTCTCCCCTATATTTGATCCTAATTATGCCTGGTACTTAGCTTTTCTATAATCGTTACCCCCTCAAATAATAATTGGATTTATATATGGAGGTAATTAGAATCTGATATAATTTAAGAGAGATTTGAATAAAAACGTCAAATTTAGAGGAACTTTAGGCATTCTACCTATGTTAATCTCTCTTTTAGTTATCTTTATCACAATTTTCTACCTTAATAATTTGAGATTAGGCTTGTTGGAAGCAGAGGTAAAGTCAGGATTTTAGGTCTGTGGATTTAGAATTTTAAGGCAAAGAATAAAAAGGATTTGAACCCACGTCTCTAAGGTGGAAGACATTTTACTCTCACCTCTCCTCCGTTAATGTACCAGCATCCCATATTTGTATGTGGGTTCGCAACTATATATTTTATATATTATTTCTAAATTTTATAATATAAATACAAAGTATACATAAAAATTATTGGGTTCGACCAAATCCCAAATACCCTCTACCACCGTCTCTGGTTGGAAGTCATATTAGTTGCATGTAACTTACCCTAGTAGCCCTGAGAGAAATGCTTGCACAACAACAGTCCAAGTTAGTTTTGGCCGCTTATTCCTACAAAAACAGGTAACCAAAATCAATTCTTGTCAAATAAAATATTTTGCATTGTAACTCACAAATATACATAATTTTAAAATAATTTTTAAAAACTTACTGCTTAATAAACTAAAAGCCAAATCATGTATAATACAAAAAAATAAAAAGTGTTAGGTAAATGGAGTGTGAGTATCTCGTTGACATCAATATGTGTGACTCTAAAATTTATGAGATATGACTATTCCAAGAAGTCTCAAGTCGTCAAAGTCGCAAAGATACATTCATCACCAATAAAAAGGGAAAGAGAAGTATTTTTGGAATTGACAAAATAAAAGAATAAAAAGGACACAAAACATAATATGGTGGAGCAAAAGCAATAACTAAAAGTGCATATAATAGACTTGGTGGGGTCAAAAGCGATACTCAAGAAAGATAGGGGCAAGTATTCTTTTCTAAAACAAGCCATGTTGATGAACATATTTACCCATAGTTTTTATTTTGTACTGTTAAGTATCACTACTTTAAAACTTATTCAACTTGGAAAAGATTGTTTTAGAATCTTTTATTTTTGCTTTCTCTTTTAACAACTATTTCTTCTGTTCCATTTATGTGGTAGAGTCAAGTACGATCAATAGTCAAATTATTCAATTTCGGAAAGAATTTAGGTGTCATCTCAACTATTTTATTAGATATCTTCTATTTTCCATCAATGCAAATACCAAATAACTTTGCCAACTATATATGATGGAGATATAAACTCTTCACCTTTTTACATATTTAAAAATGGCATTAAAATTCAAAATTTCTTAAAATTTTGTGGTCACATAAAATTCTCATTAGTAACTTTTACAATTGTAATAGTGTCACATGGGGTGGAAGAGTGTAATTATCTTTCTTGAAATTTTTCTTACATTGATTGATATCGTACTTAAAGTTGTTTTTATGCCCAGTTAATTAATTATGACTAAAGTTATTGTGAAATAACGAACATATCATAAGACGAGACATACTCACCAACCACAAATGAGCAAGTTTATGGGTGTGTCCGTACAAAGAAAAATGTTTTCCGAGAAAAATACTTTCAGAAGCATATATGGGTTCTTTTATTTTTTTGTGTGTGTGTTTGATACATGATCAAAAATATTATTCTAAAAGCATTTGTATATAATTTGGATAAGTACTATAAGAAATATATGCATGGGTGTGGTGGGTACAGGTGTGATGGGGGCTATTGGGGTGGAGATGAGGATGAGGTGTTGTTGGAGGATTTGAAGAAACAATCAATGTGGAATGCTAATTATGGGAATGTGTTCTTGTTTCCACTAAAAATATGAGAATTTTCTTATCAACGTTCTCGTAGGAAAGCCATCGAAAATATGAAGTTTTCTTCACCAGAAACATGTTTGAGAACGAGCCAATTTCCTACGGATTTGGTGGCATTTCTTTAGCTAGTACTAGCACCATTTGAGGCATCTGACAAGTCTGATTTCTCAAGAATTTTGATTGAATGAAAGCAAGAAGATGAAAGAAAGCCAAGTTAATTATTACCATTCAACAACGATAGCAATTGGACCAAGAAAGGCAGTAGCAAAGATCCATCTATAAGCAACCATAACTCTCATAGTCATCCCATCATCTGCTGCCACTTTTGACAATACAATATTTCCTCCCAGCAACACTGCTGCCAAAGTCATTGCTCCTACATGTTTCACTCTTTCAAATCCTGTATAATTCTCAATTACAACCATATTGGAACACAGAATAGAACAACAACAACAACAAGAAGAATATGAAGAAGAGTGAAGTATATTTTTTTGAGAGAGTTAGTACTAAGAGTAATTGTACCAAATGAGCAATTGTTTGGCCCTTTTTATTAGCGAAATTGCGTGTTCAAGCAGCACAATTTTACTACTACTTTTTCTTGCATGCATGCACCATCTTGTAGACAAGTCATGTCTTATTCTACTTTAATTTTTTTTTTTCCAAACATTTAATAAGTAAAAAGCTTTATGGTGAAATAGCTACGTCTTTCCGAAGGGATCTTTTAACACTATTTAAGTACAATACACAAACATGTTTGGAGGGCCACTCCATCCTCTTGTACTGTCCCTCTCTAAAGCCTTTATTAATTACTTATTTGATAATAATAGTATTATTCAAATAAATAATATATTAACTGCCCCCCCCCCCCCCCCCCCCCCCCCCCCCCCCCTCCTTTTTGGGTGTAAAGTATTTTTTTTTTCTGTTAATTTTTCATATTTCAATGCACATGTTTTCTTTGTTAATTGACCATAGGCGGCCCCTGGCCGGTAATAGTTAGCCGTTGCTGGCGGCAAATGTCACCGTTTCACGAGGTTAATTAATTTTATATTACTCCCACCGTTTCAAATTTTTCAATTTGATTTCGCATTTTACTTATCTTTTTTCATTAATCAAGAAGAGATAATTTTTTTTTCCATATTTTACCCTTTGCATTAATTATGTTTTCTTCAAATTAAAATGTAAACATCATTTAATAGGATTATTATGATAAATTAAGCATATTATTAATAATTTTTCTTAATAAATGTGTCATCTCAATTTGGGATGGATACTTTGAGACAGAGTGAGTACATGTTAATTTGACATACCACTTGAAGAAAATTTTTATTAAAAGATTTTTTTTTATTATTATCAAATTAACCTACAATTATTAATGATATTTTAAAACTTTGACTATTATACTACTTTTTGTAGTTATTTTCTCCGCTTAAATTACTTGGTATGTTTGTTAAAAAGATTGTCTCAAAATAATTGAAATGTTTAAATGATCAAGATATAATTAACTATTTTTTTCCAACTCTACCCTTAATAGTAAAGACTATTTTCATATTAATTGAAAAAACTCGTCTAATCAAGATTAAATAGGGTCATATTAGTTAATTTGCGTCATTTATTAATTTGTCTTTAAGAATTGTGCAAAAATCAAACATATCAAGTAATTTGAGACGAAGAGAATATTTAATACCAAAAGGATTTGTCTCATCTTCTTTACATTTTCACTTCATTTTCTCAAGTGCATACTTAGAAGGTTGGCGCTGGTCAAATTTAAAGGCTTCAATTCAATTAACCTAAGCAAACATATTAATTATTCATTTCCAAATGAGAGAGATGACCTATAATAAATAAGGATGATATGGTAAAATTATTATTTTATTTATTATTTTTATAGTGGATGTCAAATCAAATATGAACAAATAAATATGGATGGATGAATAGTAGCGTAGCCACATGCAATGGAGGGTGGTCAGTCGAACACCCTTCGTCTAAAAGTTATATTGTATAGAGAAAATTATATGAAATATATATGTCATAGATTACCTTTCATGTATTTATATTAATTCCTAAATATTCTTAGTGAAATTTATGACTTCGCTACTACAGATGGAGCGTATATAGTTGCAAGAAAATTATTGTACGTAATCCTCTTGCATCTCTTCTTAAAACAGCGCTAATTACATGTATGATAGTTACTAAGTACTTATGTTGAATTGAGTTCTTGATTAACTTTATAATTAGTTTACGGTTTTTACTCGAGCATTTAATTTTCCTTGACACATTTAGAGGGAAAGAAGAGGAAAAATAAAATACTCCTATTTAATTACCGGGAAACTAAATTCCTTCTTTGTTAATCCCGTTACATAAACATTCATAAAGAAAAAAGGAAAATATTACTTACGTGAATGGGACAAATATTTTACTTTTGAAACTTGTTTTTCCATTTTCACTAGGAAAGTAGTTTTTCTTATTTTAAGCAAATTATTCTGTAGAGCAAATATTTTTTCAAAATTGTGACAAGAAAAAAAAAAAGTCCAAAAAAAAGTTTTTCTCCCTACCAGCGTAGTCCGAAAATTGTGCACTTTTGTCTTCCTTGTTCACTTACATCATGTATTTCTACTTTTGGCTTCCTTGTTTCACTATACATCATGTATTTCTACAATTTGATGGATGTCAAATTCTCTAAGAAAAAAAGTAGAGTAATTAATACAAGTAAGATATTTACCAGAAAAACGTGTAACACCAAACATGTCATTTTTCCTTATTTAAGAACCTTATAGATACGTGACCAAATTCAATCCCCATTTACGTATTTTTGTTGTCTCAATTTATTTGATACGATTTAATTGAGCATGAAATTTTAAAAAAGAAATAAAATTTTTAAATAAACTTATTTATATCTCATCTGAGATAAAATTAAATAAAAAATTTAAATTTTATAGAAGGAATACTTATTTATGTATTTTGTTTTTTCTATAGATTTTCTGAAATTGCTTTAAGATTATATTCAACAGGTAGAATATGATGTGTATGTGATTTCCTCGTCCAGTATTATTAGAAGAACAAATGAAATTTGGAGTGAGATTTTTGTAAAGATCTACAACAAAGATAGTTGAAAAGAGAAACACAAACAATTGAGATTTTAAGTGATAGTTTTATTGAGCAGACTCTTGACTTAATATAGACCTACAATTAACAAGAAGAGAAATAATAGACCACAAAAACTGCTAAGTAGTTAGGATAATATAAAATAAAAAAACGTGTATCAATCCTAAAGAATAGAATTTCATGGAACAATCCTTGACCAATTCAAAGTCTACTAACAATCCCTCCCTTGAACTCATTCCTCTTGTCAAGAATTAGTTCAAATCTGAATTTGTGCACATGCCAAGCTCTTCACGCAGTTTTTGAAATGCTTTCACTTTGAGAGGTTTTGTCAGCAGGTCTGCAAGTTGATCTCGAGTACCGTAAAACAAGTTAACAACTCCTTCTTTATTAAGATCCCTTAGGAAATGAAATATTACCCTTATGTGCTTAGAACGATCATGTAAAATCAAATTCTTGGACACCTTAATAGTTGAAGCATTATCACACATTAACTTTGTACCAGCTTCCTGCAAATGACCAATTTCTTTTAGGATCCTCCTCATCCAAATAGCTTGACAAGCGCATGCAGTAGCTGTAACAAACTCAGCCTCTGTAGTTGGCAATGTAAGATAGGTTACTTTCGGGACGACCAAGCTACTGCTCTTCCACTCATCATAAACACGTAGCTTGAAGTACTTTTGCTATCGTCCATGTCGCCAGCATAGTCACTATCAGTGAATCCAACCAACTCACTAGCACCCCTCATTTTTTAAAACACACCATAGTTCACAGTACCTTTTAAGTACCTTAATACTCTTTTTGCTGTTGCAAAGTTTTGTTGTGTTGGGCATGCTATAAAATGACTAATAAGACTTATAACAAACATGAGATCAGGACGAGTGGCTGTGAGTTACATCAGACTCCTCACTACCTGCTTGTATTGAGTTGCATCCATCTTTATGCCATCTTCATCTTTTCTAATCTTTTATTCTGAAACGATAGGATTACAAACTAAATTATAATTTTCTATTCTAAATCGGCTTAAAACTTCAGCTGCATACTTTCTTTGGTATATGAAGACACCATCAGGTCTTTGTATCACCTCAATTCCAAGAAAGAACCTTATCTGACCTAAGTCCGTCATATCAAACTCCTTTTTCATGGAATATTTAAATTTACCGAACATCTCTTCATCATCATCAGTAAATAAAAGATCATCAACATAAATACTCATAATGAGAATTTTACCTCTCTTTCTTTTAACAAAGAGTGTTAGTTCACTGGAGCTTCTTTTGAATTCCTCCTTGATGAAATAGGACTCTATTCGACTAAACTAAGCTCTAGGTGTCTGTTTTAGTCCATAAAGTGTCTTTTGTAGCTTATACACCAGTTGTTCACTTCTTCTTTTTTTCATAATCTTTTGGTTGCTCTACAAAAACATCTTCCTTCAACTCACCACATAGAAAAGCCGATTTGACATCTAATTGATGTAATTTTCAACCCCTTTGAGCCGCAAAGCCTATGATGATTCTTACTTTATCCATTTTGGCCATAGGTGCAAAAACTTCAGTATAATCAATTCCATATTCCTGAGTATAGCCTTTAACCACCAATCTTGCTTTGTATTTGTCAACTTCACCAAGTTCATTTAGCTTGATTTTACAAACCCATTTTACTCCTATTTTCTTTGCATCAGCAGGTAGTTCCATCAACTGCCAGGTTTGATTTCTTTCAATGGATTTGATTTCTTCATCCATGGCTAGTTTCTATTTTGGGCTTTTGACAACTTCCTCAAATCTTGTAGGATCTAATATCATTAAAAATGCGATGTTTGCTTCATCTTCTTCAAATAAACCTTCGCCGGAAGTATAATCTGCTGGCCACACAGGTGGATGTTGATTTCTACTCTCCCTTGCTACCAACTCTGGAGCAGCAGTTGATGAGTTATTTTTGATCGGTGAATTTATGTCGGCTTCTGAAACTTCTTCTTCTTGAGCTTTGTTCTCTTCTTCAGTGTTGTCTCCCCAATCTAATTCCATCAGTTGTTCTCCTTCAGAATTCACATTCCAATCCCACATAAGATCTTCTTCAAAAATTACATCATGGCTAACTATAATTCTTTTGACAACCGGATCAAACATTTTGTACCCTTTGGATTCACCACTAACCCCGAATAGAACATAACTCACACTTTTATCTTCAAGTTTGATTCTCCTAGTATCTGGAATATGAACATGTCCCATGCATTCGAACACTTAAAAATAATCAACTAATGGTTTCTCTTCACTCTATGCCTCTTCTGAGGTCATATCTTTTACAACTAGAGTAGGTGATCGCTTCAAGACATGAATCTTCCATCTAACTGCTTCTGGCAAAAAAATCTTAGGTATTTTCTTCTCTGTCAGCATAGCTCTCACCAAATTTATTACTGTACGATTTTTCCGTCTATCCACTCCATTTTGTTGTGGAGTATAGGCTGTGGTCAGTTGTCTCCTTACTTATTGTTGTTTGCAAAAATCGTTGAATTCTGTAGAATTGAATTCTCCTCCCCTATCTGTTCTTAAGCATTTCATAGGCATCTTAATTTCCTTTTCCACAAGTATTTTGAAACATTCAAAGTGATAAATATTTCTGATTTTTCTAAAAGAAAATAAGTCCATGCTTTTCTAGAAAAATCATCTATAAAACACAATAAGTACCTCTTCTGGTTACTTGAAGCTGATGTAATTGAACCACAAAGATCCGCATAAATGAGACCTAATTTTTTAGTTGCACTCCACTGACTCTTTTTAGAAATCGAAGTTCGATGTTGCTTGCCTTTCATGTATGCCTCACAAGTGGTATTTGGTGCTTCAATTTGTGGCAAACTTTTCACCATATTTTTATATTTCAAGGTGCGCAGGCCTTTGTAACTGAGATGGCCATAACGGTAGTGCCATAAAGTTAATTGATCCATATTATTGATTTGGATACATCTTGCTTCAATAAATTTGGATAAGTGCTCAGCAAGCAAAATAAACATTCGATTTACACTCATTATGGATTCTGCCATCTTTTCTCTTTGTAGATGATAAATACTGCAAACACCATCTTTAAATAACATAGCTAATCTTTTTTCTTGAAGTTGTCCGATGCTCAAGAGATTATTTGTGAGTTCAGGAACCCAATATATACCACCAACGAAATAACAAACTCACTGCAAGAATAATTTCACAGTTCCTTTTTCAGTAACCTTCATTCTTATATTATTTCTAAGCTTGACAGTGTAAGAGAAAGTTGTGTCGAAGCTTGAAAACAGACCTTGATTTCCATACATGTGATTTGAGCATCCAGAATCCAAGAACCATACATCGCTCCTCTTTGCTTCATGTGGTTGTATGTAGGCCATTAACAACAACTCATCATCTTCTTCTAATTCTGCATAACTTTCTTCCTTGTACGACTTTAGACATTCATGTTGAAAATATCCTAAGTCATGGCATTTATAACATTCAACAGTTGCTTTGTTGAAAGTTTTTCTTCCTCTTCCTCGTCCTCTTCCTCTGTTGTTTGTTCCTGAGCGACCTTCTACTTTCAGAGCTTGATCCTCATCATCATTGCTTGGTCAGTGGATTATTTCTTCATGCACCACTAACAAACTCTGTAGTTTATCAATGGACATGTTGTCAGTATATTTTTATTCTTCGATGGATACTACAACATATGTGAACTTGTCAGTTAGAGTTCGAAGAACTTTTTTAACAATTTTTCTATCAGGTATATCTTCTCCATTGCTCCTTATTTTATTTGAGACCATTATCACTCTTGTGAAGTACTCGGTGATGATTTTATCTCTCTTCATTGCTAGAATTTCAAACTCTCTTCTTAATGAGTTAGGAAAAGATTTTTTTACCTTTAAATTTCCTCCAAACTTCCGCTTCATTGAGTCTCAAACAATCTTGGCTGTGTGACGGTTCAAGATTTGTTCAAAAATAGTCCGATCAATTGCCTGAAACAAATAATGTTTGACTTGAAGATCCTTGATTCTAGCATCGTCGAATTATGCCTGTTGTGCTTCAGTCAGTCTTGTCCCTTGTATTGGCTCCTCAAAACCAATCTCCACCAAACTCCATAGTTTTTTTTCCCTAAGCAAAATTTTTATCAGTTCACTCCACTGATCATAGTGACCATCAAAGTGAGAGATTTTTGTCAGAGTCTTGTCGTCACTCATTTTCTTAGCGTTTGATCACTTGAAGATTGCTACTTCCTTTTCTACAAATCCAGTATGGGCTCTGATGCTAATTGTAAAGATCTACTGCAAAGATAGTTGAAAAGAGAAACACAAACAATTGGAATTTTAAGTGATGGTTTTATTGAGAAGACTCTTGACTTAATATAGACCTACACTTAACAAGAAGAGAAATAATAGACCACAAAAACTGTTAAGTAGTTAGGATAATGAAAAATTTTAAAAACGTCTAACAACCCTGAAGAATAGGACTTCAAGGAATAATCCTTGACTAATTCAAAGTTTGCTAACAATTTTTTCCTTATTTATTATTTTTTTTACTAGCTGTCTAGTTTTTTAGTCTAAAAAATGTCTATCTTTTAAGTCTTAATTCAAAGACAAATATGATTTCTTGAGTATTAGGAGAAGCATTTTGATCCTGCAACTGTCTTCCTACTCCTTAGCTCTAAAAATTTTGGTCCCTATCTTCTCTGTGTCACCATATTCCACTATTCAAATTAAATTCTTCTAAGAAACTAGTTAACATAGTCGTGCTTCGCGCGATCATAAAGAAAATATCGTTGAAATTATTGTAAAAAAATTATTATTATTTTTTTTATTTTTTGTTTGATATCTAATGTTCATATTTGTACTTGATTAAGTGTTGTTTTCTAACTATGATGTTTTCATACTCAAAGCTCAAACCTTCGACATGAAAAGCTACTTACCACTCCACCAAATCACTTATCAATGATTTCATCAATTCTAGCTTATATAATAAAATGTTAAAATCATTAAAAAAAAATATAAACCACCACATTAATATCATTCTAATTAAATATTTTTATATCCACAATCACATATATAAGATTCATTGAAATCTCAATAAATGAGATTATATGTACGAAAAGATTAAAGATTAGTTATATACATATGCTTTTTAACCAAAAAATTGATATTATCGACTTTGAGTGTAAATTAAAAAGCGACTAATTAATTATTTTGAGATAGTATAAGATCAAAAATTCCATCCAACCAAATATTGCTTAAAACAAAAAGGTTCAATCAAATATTAGATGCATAGTTCCATTTATTAAATAATTTTTATGTATTTGAATATAAAATGTAAGAATTGATTCTAGCTTGTAAGTAAATAAATAGAATGAAATTTAAGGTACGATTTCCAAAGTTTAAGATAATTGGGAATTTTCTTACCAAAGTTAGGAATGCAGTCCTAAAATATATCTTGTGAACTGCAGTTTATATGTTTTTGCTTAAGTTAATTGAATCTAAGCCTGTAAAATTTAAAATTTAAAATAGATAAGCGTAAATTATCTTAAGTATGCACTTGTGGAAATGGAGATGTGTAATAGAGGAGAGACAAGTCCATACTAAAGATAGTATAGGAAAGAAAAATAAAATTCTCTTCATTTGTTAAAATAAATAAGTATAATGAAACATTTATTTTTCCTTTTTAGTGCAGGGGCAAAAATGAAATCGAACGAGTACTAATTAAATATTTACTTTTGAGGTGCATTTTGGATTTGAATTTCATTTACTTGACCCTTATATTAAATATAGATTTTTAAATTTACTTGAACATTTTCACAAATCAATAGAATTTTAACTTTTATTACATTTTTTTCGTACTACCTTAGTATTAAACAACTGCATAAATTATTAATAGTCAAATTTAGAGTTCTAAAATATTATCAATAAAGTTAGTTTAGTAAAATACACCTCTAATTAAAATTTTTTTATGGAGTATGTCAAGTAAACCTGAATCAACTAAATGAAACGAATGAACTATTTAGTTTATTGATTTTGGAATGTGTATATTCATAATTTAGTGAACACATATATGGGTCCGTCAATCCGTAATGTTTATGGACGAACCCATAACAACGCCGCTGATTTACCCTAGTATATTATCGATCTACATTTAATATAAACAAATAGATACTCAAGATTTTAAAGTAATCTAGTAGTATAATTCTTTTTCATTTTTGTCTGGTTATATAATTAGTTTAAATGATTTAGAGCCCAAAAAGAAAGGAAAAAAAAAATACATGGACATCTTTTTAGACATTGGGTATGTTGGTAGCCTTTAAAAGCACAAATTTTCAGTATGATCCCGTATCTTCTTTGGGTGATCCTTTCAAAAGTTTGGCGCAGTTGGATGGATATCTCTTGATTTGGTGCATGTTTTCTTATATTCATCTTTAATTGTTTATTACATTAAAAATAGATGTCTAATACTATCAATGAATAATTTGCTATTAAACGCTATTCATCATTCAAAAGTGATATTATAAAATTATCCGTATTATTTATTATTTCTTACCGTGTATCAAATTAATAGTGGACAGATAGAGAAGAACAGTATCGAGTAACGAGTAGTAAATTAAAAGATACATATTATGAGATAACTTTACAGATTTATAAACTTCAATTTGAGTGGTGGGTGAATAGGGAACAACTTTATAAAAGAACAATAATTTAGTTGATAGTAGAACACAAGAAGGCAAATTCCTGGCAGCTGACAAGCACGTAGCTAGAAAGCAAGAACATCGCAAGAAGAAATGGGATTACGATGAGCCAGACAGCAATGAATGTGGTTTTTTATAATTGCAGTTGCATATTGTGATCAATAATTGAAAATTATAAGTTGTCAAGTTATCATCAACATTAATTGGGAAGATTCTATACATCTTTTGTCAGAAGAAAAGGATGATCCCTCTCCCACTTTACAAGTAATTGTGTTTTTATTAAACTAGTATCAGTACCCGCGCTATGCGCGGTCGATTTTAAATGAAATTAATTATAGAAATTATTAACTTATTAATTTTATATAATAAAAAATTTATTCAATATCATTCACATACTTAAAATTAATAAAGTTATGCAATACGAAAAATAACTATTAAAATATTGAACTTAATATCATTAATTACATAAACCTTAAATATTTTTTTTCGAAAGTTAGTATCCGGAAGCAAATAATATTACATTGTAATATAATTATTTGAGAATATTAGATAATATTGTAATCTATATTGATTTATTTTGTAAGAAATCATAGAATTACAAAAGAAAATGCATATTTAACATAATTATGATTAGTTAAGTGACTTACTTCTAAATTTACTTAGAAAAACAAAGAACTAATGAAAGATATGTTTTAGAGTTATGCACATGAGAATTTTGTGTAAAATTTTAACTTGAAATTTAAATTCGTTTATATTAAATATTTTAATTTGTACCCTCTTATCAAAAGGAAGAAAGAAGTTTTCCCTTCTCTTTTCTTGTCTTAATAGATTTTCTTTCAAAGTAAATTTTGTATTCCTTTACACGATCTTAGTCATAGTATATTTTTTAACAAATTTAAAATATTTTTGCGTCAAGACAAATATTTTGAGTAAAGTCTCAATAATAGTCAATTTTTCCTCTCTCATATTTTTTATTATCATTCTGTCAACAAATAACTTATAACATTATCTAAAGTCCTAATCTGTTTGCACAATTTCACAATATTCACTTATTCTCTTATGATAATGGACCAATAAATATTAATGAATCTTATTGTATATTATTCTTTTGAATAAATGGTTTAGTCCTTCATAGGTTTGAATATTCACTCTTCAACTCTATTTTCGATCAACCCTATTATACTTTCTCAATTTACTCAATTTGAATGAAATTATATTAATCACTATCGAAAGTGAATTTCCTTCCATCTTAGAACATTCAACTAATACTTAACCCCTCATGTTCATCAGTACAATAAGATACTAATCTTATTCATCTTTATTCTTTATATTGTACAAAGGAGATAAAAATAATTATTGCACCAAAAGATCTACAATATTCTAAAATTGGAGTTACAAATATAAATATAAACATGATTGAACTCATTGTCTGTTTATATCAACTAAAACAAAAAAATAAGAAAGTTTGTAGCATAATGTTTATAAATAACAAATGATAAATGACCTTTACTTTCACATTAGTACAATATGCTACGTAAAAGTACAATAATATTTGTGTAGACACGTGATTTTTGATCCTCCATAAATTTTAATTTATTAATGATATTAAATATTTATATTTTTTATAGTATTATTTAATTTCTTATTTTTTATTTTAATTTTGATAAAGTTTTAGTTAAAAATAAATAACTAAATAAGATTAATTTTGAAATGTTTTTATTTTATTTTATTCTAATTTTGAAATTAATACAAAAATTCAAAAAATTGTATTTATATATATATATATATATATATATATATATAAAATCATTATTATTA
>NC_061122.1:43356913-43368291 GCF_002878395.1 Capsicum annuum | reverse complement strand
TAAAAATTAATGAATTAAGTTCAGCCTAAATCTAGACATTTATTACTTTCATGTCCTTGTGAATAGGTATAAAATGTCACCCCTTTTCGTGGAAAGCATCCAAAGAGGAAGAGAGATAGGAGTATACCGCTTTAGGTTATGGATTGTACCCCTTTGCAGCTTTGGTTGTGGTGGAACGAAATGGATACATTCAATTATGATGAGATACATAAGTATTTGAGTTTTTTGACGAGTATTGTGACAATAAAGCCTAATAGGGAGGTGATTGATGGGTTACTAATCTTCTGGGACCCGAAGAACAATGTGTTTTATTTTTCGGATTTTGAGTTGACTCCTACTGTAGGGGAGATAGCGGCCTATTTTGGATATGGGGATATGCATCGAAAGAAACTCATAGGCCCGAGACTCATTTCAATAAACAAATTCTGTAAACTCATGAACATAAGGAACTCAAAAGAAGAATCGATGAAAAAAGATTGGGTTTCCTTGCAGTTTTTGTACGATAGATACGGAAGGCAAGAGGGGTTCAAAAAGTATAGTAAGCAGCTCTGTAATAAGGGAAATTTTGAGGCCTCAAAGGTTCATAGACAATTTGCATTCATGGTAGCCTTTTTAGCCACTATGGTCTTCCAAAGGAGAGAACAAAAAATTAACATTCGTTTAGCAGGAGTGGTAAAGATACTGATTAAGAAAGATTATACTATGGTGCCAATGATCCTGACAGATATCTAACGTGCTTTGACTGTTTGTCAGAAATGAAAGAGGTTTTTCGAGGGATGTAATATCTTGTTACAGATGTGGATTATGGAGCATCTCTACCGACATCCTACAATGGCAAGATTTAATCCAGAAAGATTCAATCGCATCAAAGATTAAGAAGAGAGGTTAGAGAAATATAAATGCCCAGAGGGAGTTAGAGATTGGAATAAGCTTTTTCGTTCTCTGACAATAGATAAAATCACTTGGAATCTCCCTTGGTTCCCTTGGAGGCAAGTCATACATAGTTCTGTCATTCGACCGTTCTTGTTATTAATGGGTATTAGGGGTGTTCAACCGTATGTTCCATTGAGAGTTTTGCGTCAGCTAGGAAGACGTCAAATAATTCCTATTACGAAAAATATGACCGAGTTTGTATTTGAGGTCAGACCAGAGATCCCACTTCCAGAAGAATTGGCCCAGCAGATTTGAAAGGGTTGCCATATTATGGGGATTGAAATGATGGTCATAGAGCGTAAGAAAGGAGAAGTGCACCCAGATTACCATGAATGGTTTGAAGAACAGTCGAGTCTGCCAGTCAGACCAGTAATACCGATTAGGGGACCTCTAGATCAGGAAGCTGCAATTAGGATAGGAATTGAGAGAGCCATACAAGAACATCATGAGGCCAACCAAGCTTTGAGAACAGAATCAGAGCATGACAGGGCAAAAATAGACGAAAAACAAAAGGAATTTGCTGAAGAGAAAGCTAAATCAGCAGATATTGAGGTTGCACTTCGGTGACAAATCAAATTGGCTACCACTAGAGAGTCACACATTCCAGAACTCGCTGTATCTCACCGACAGAAACTACAAGAAGTTGAAAAGAACATGCAAGAAAAATTTGATCGAAAGAGATCTCAGTGGATCCGTGAAAGAGGAATATTGCGAGAATAGTTAGAGGTTGCTTCTGCTCGTGAACAACATGCAAGAGAGATGGTTGATTTTCGAGATAGACAGGCCTAGGAATGGGATCAGGCCTTTAGTTTCCTTCAAGGAAAGGTCCGCCGTGTAGCACAAGATACTGCCAGAATGGGTTTGGATTATCAGCAGTTGGATCGTGAGGACTTTTTGGCACAAGTACCAGCTTTTGCACAGTGTCTCACTACTTCATTGGAGGACATCTATTTGAGTTTGGGAGGACATATTAAGCCGAAGTCTTCTTGAATGGATAGTTTTTTTCTTTGTCATAGTTTTTCATTTTTAGTTTTAAAACTTCTTGTTTAGATACTATGTCTTAGTTTCCAGATGTCAGTTAGTAGGTTTTATTTTAGGAGTTGGATCAGTTATTTTGTCGTATTTATATTATAGAATGTAATGAAGTTAACTGTTTATTTCTATATATATTACATATGTTTTACTTCACTTACTTTAAATATTTTCTTCAATTAAAAAAAAAGACAATCATTTTGTTAAATTCCTCCCGAACTATGCAAGATCTGATTCTTGTTCTGGCATGATACGTAGGCAACCCTCCAAAGGGTTCGATCATAACTTGTTAAAAAAAATATTCCTAGAAAAGCCGGGATAAAGCACAAAGTCTTCCATGATAGGTTGGAAAATGCATATAGAAATATGACATATAACTTGGCATTATAATGTGTTAAAAATATAGCACTCACCTGTTTGATACTTGGTTACATAAAGATAAAGTAATTAGTGGTTGGTTTGTTGTTTAAAATGGCATCACATCCGTATAATACCAGATACAAGGGTAAACAAAAAATAACTCGCAGAGAAGGTATAGTGTCTGACAGTGAAGAAGAACAAAATCAGTTGATTTCGCAGGAAGTAGCATCAATGGAAGAAATAAAGTCATTGAAACAACAGATGGCAGAGATGTACCAAGCTTGGTTGAATGGACAAGCCCTGCCTTCTTTAATCCCTGGACTTTCGACTTCGAATGATCCAAATTCTGACCCAGCTCGAACTAGTGATCTATTTTACCCACCAGGATTTGGCCCATGTGCTAATATGTCTGGAGTTGCTGGTACTTCTACCATACAGTCACTGAATCCATTTGTCACAAATAACCCATTTTTTACTTCTATAGCACCAGCTACTGTGGGTACTCAACCAAAAGTGCCGAAGAAAATGGGAAAACCAAGTCATGATATGTTATATCCTTCTGAAATGACTTTTAAATCCCAAAATCTACATTATTATGTTCATCAACACGATACTCCTATCGTGATTGAGAAGATTGCTAAGAATGAGGAACAAAGGAGATGGCTAGAAAAGTTAGAAGCTTGTAGCAGAGTATAAGAAATATGCAACAATTAGGTGGACCAAAAAGTGTTTCATACAAGGATTTGTATATGTTTCCTGATGTCCATTTACCGATAGGGTTCAAAATGCCAAAGTTTGACAAATATGAAGGACACGACGATCCTGTAGCTCATTTGAAAAAGTTTTGAAATTAATTAAGGGGAGCAGGAGGAAAAGAAGAATTATTGATGTCTTACTTTGGAGAAATCCTTATAGGGATAACTTCTGAATGGTTCATTGATCAAGACATTTCCCGTTGGCACGTATGGGATGACATGGCTTGGGATTTTATTTAATAATTTAAATATAACATTGAGATAGTGCCAGAACATACTACGCTTACCAATATGAGAAAAAAGATGACCGAAAGTTTTCAAGAATATGCCGTTAGATGAAGAGAGCTGGCTTCAGGAGTCAGACCATTGATAAAATAATCTAAAATGATTGATATTTTTCTGCAAGCACAAGAGCCTGATTATTTCCATCATTTGCTCTCTACTATCGAAATCACATTTGCCGAAGTTATCAAAGTGGAGAGATGATAGAAAATGGAATCAAATCAGGAAAGATTATCAGCCAGGCTGCTTTGAAAGCAACAACATCAGCAATTCAAAGTGGTATAGGAAGTTTTGGGAGAAAGAAAAGAAAAGAGAATGTAGCAACTGCCGTGAAAGGTCCACGATAAAATTGGAGAGGTGCGCGTCAACCATACGCACAGAATCCATTATATTTTGTTCCATCCCCCCAATATCCTATTTATAATGCACAACCATATGCTCGGGCTCCTTTTTACCCGCAGTGGCATGCACCAGTAATCCAAAATCATCCAATGGCCCCGCAAATTCAAAGAGGCCCTCCTAGGTATAATTTTTGGCCTAGAGTAGAATTCAAAAGGAATTACATGGTAAAAGATAATTTCACTCCTATTGGAATATCTTACAACAGTTTATTTCATAGGCTGAGAAAAATGAATGTTTTAAACCTAATTGAGAGAAGGATCCCGAATCCTCCTCCGAAAAGCTTGGACTGTTCTAGAAAATGTGAATACTATTCTGATTCCCCAGGGCACGACATAGAGAAATCTTGGTATCTGAAAAGAGCCATTCAAGAGTTGATCAATACCCAACAGATCATGGTAGAAAGTCCAGACGCTCTAAATATCGATCAAAATCCACTGCCAGATCATAATGAAAGAAACATGCTTGAAGTGATACTCAGTGGTGAAGATGCTACAATTTCCTTTAAGTCAATCATTAAAATTAAAACTGATTCAAAAAAATCAGCAAATGTTGTGGATTTGACAAAAAAAAATCCTGCAGAAGCGGAGGTAGTGATAACAAAACCCGAATCATCGAATGCTCCCTTGGCAGTGGGGAAAGAGATTTCAGAAAATATTGGGTCAAGTCAAATAAAGCGAAACTCATTATTCCCGAAAGATCCAATAAGCCTCTTTTAATCATAAAAAGAACTCTCGTAGATCCTATTGTTATTAAACCAGTGTCATAGCTGCCTATGGTTGATACCAAGGTAGTCCCTTGGAATTATGATCGAATTGTGGTGATACACAAGGAGAAAGAAGTGATTGAAGATGTAGATGAAGTAGGGAGATTAACTCGATCTGAAAGATGTTATGCTCCAGTAGAGTTAAGAAAGAATAAACAAGGCGGTGAAGAACGAATGACAGTCAAGAAGCCTGTCACTGATGAAGAAGCTGAAGAATTCTAAAGAAAATGAAATTGCCAGAACATTCTATTGTAGAACAGTTGAAGAAGACACCAGCACAGATTTCTTTGTTGTCTTTATTGATACATTCAGAGGAACACCATAAGGCTATAATGAAGATTCTTAATGAAGCATGTGTTCCCAGTGAGATTAGAGTGAATCAGCTGGAAAAAGTTGTTGGAAGGATCCTTGAATCAAATAAAATTACGTTCTCAGATGATGAATTGCCTATGGAAGGTACTGAGCATAACAAAGGTCTGTACATTTCTGTGAAATATGAATATTCCATCGTTACTCGAGTGTTAATTGATGGAGGATCAGGCGCTAACATTTGTCCTATGTCAACTTTTCAAAAGTTGAATGTTAATATGGAAAAGATCCGACCTAATAATGTATGCGTCAAAGGTTTTGACGAATCAAAAACTGATGCCATTGGTGAAATAGAGTTCATATTGACAATTGGACCTGTGGAGTTTGCTATGGATTTCCAAGTGCTGAACATTGAAACTTCATATAATAAGTTATTGGAAAGGTCATGGATTCATAGGGCTAAAGCAGTCGCATCAACATTACATCAAAGGGTCAAATTTGAACACGACAGGCAAGAAAAAATTGTTCATGGTGAAGGAGATTTATCCATGTATAAAGACTACTTCGTTTCCTCCATCGAAGAAGATATTGCAGATAATGTGTTAATTCATCAAGCTTCTGAGGTAGTGGCTATTGAGCATATCCTCGAGGGAAATCTCATCGCAAGGCCATAATTGTCCTCTGCATCTATTATGGTAGTGAATGAAATATTGAAGCGTGGTTTCGAACCAGGAAAAGGTCTAGGGATGTTTTTGCAAGGCATAGTTCATCCGGTAGACCTCTATTAGAACTTTGGTACTTTTGGTTTGGGATACGAGCCTATTGCTGAAGATATAAAGAAGACTAAAAAGCGCAAGAAAGAGTCATAGTCACTTACCAAGCCGATACCGCCACTTCACGAGTCTTTCATCAAATTTAGTGTTGTTGGATCCTCCAAGTTACCTGCTGTAGAATCAATGAATGATGATGATACAGAGTTGATTGGCCTTCTTCAGAATATGTTCATTGAAGCTGATATGGTTTAAATTGGGAAAGGTACCAGCAATGCAGATGTGTTTATCAGACCTGATGTCTAGCTTAAAATTGGGAGGCCACTCCTTTCCCTATTATAAAGGAGTTTTGGTAGTTTGTTTGTTTTTCTTACAGTCTTAGTAGTTTGTTTATTTTTACTCCTGTAATTTGAATCATTCTAGGGCTGTAATTCAGAACTTTAAACTTGGTATTTTAGGTTAAAACTCTTTATATCTATGTTTTTAACAAAGCGTAGTTTCCCTTCATTTTATTTTGAGTCTGATTTTTATTTTTTTATTTTCTATCATATAGTTCTTTCTATGCTGATTCTAATGATATGACATGCATGAAGAATTGTCAACCAGATTTAAAAACTCAATCTAATTATGAAATAATGAATAAAGAAGTTGAATACGATGAAGGAGAAGCATTTGAGGATATAAGCAAACATTTCAAACAGTTTGAGAATAAGACAAATCCCAATTTGGAAGAAACTGAGGTGATCAATTTAGGAAATCATGAAAATATTAGGGAGAGTAAGATAAGTGTACATGTTCAACCACAACAAAAGAAAGCTATAATTAAAGCTTTGCATGAGTATAAAGACATTTTTGCGTGGTCTTATAATGATATGCCTGGTTTGAGCACTGATTTGGTAGTTCACAAGTTGCCAATTGATCCTGTTTTTCCTCTTGTCAAGCAAAAGCTAAGAAAGCTCAAAACTGGCATGAGTGTAAAAATTAAAGAGGAAATCACGAAGAAACTTGAGGCTAAAGTCATTCAGTGGCCCAGTATCCTATTTGGTTGGCAAATATTGTCCCTGTTCCAAAGAAGGACGATAAAGTTTGGATGTTTGTTGATTATCGTGATATAAATAAGGCGAGTCCGAAAGATAATTTTCCACATTCCAATATCCATATTTTATTGGACAATTGTGCCAAACATGATCTTGCATCTTTTCTGGATTATTTGCGGGGTATCACCAGATTATTATGGATCTAGAAGATGCGGAAAAGACATCATTTATCACGCTATGGGGGACATATTGTTATTGAGTCATGCCTTTTGAACTAAAATGCTGGGGCAACTTACATGAGGGCAATGACCACAATGTTTTATGACATGATGCACAAAGAGATTGAAGTTTATGTGGACAACGCGATCATTAAGTCGAGAGAGCAATCTGATCATGTCAAAGATTTAAGAAAATTCTTTGAAAGGCTTCGAAGGTATGATCTCAAACTTAACCCATAAAATGTGTATTTGGAGTTCCATCAGGAAAACTCTTGGGTTTTATAGCCAGTCGACGTGGTATTGAGTTAGATCCTTCAAAACTAAAAGCTATTCAAGATTTGCCTCCACCAAAAAATAAATCGGAGGTGATGAGCTTACTTGGAAGGTTGAATTATATTAGTAGATTCATTTCTCAACTTACGACAACCTGTGAGCCAATATTCAAATTGTTAAAGAAGAATGCTAAGGTTGAATGGATTGAAGAATGTCAAAAGGCATTTGACAGAATTAAGAGTTACTTGTCGAATCCACCTATTTTGGTTCCTCCAGAGCCGGGGCAGACCTTTGATACTGTACATGTCTATGTTAGACAATTCTTTTGGCTGTGTATTAGGTCAACATGATGTTACAGGCAGAAAAGAACAAGCCATTTACTACCTCAGCAAAAAGTTTACCACTTATGAGGCTAAGTACACTTTTCTTGAGAAGACGTATTGCGCCTTAACTTGGGTAGCCCAAAAGCTGAAACATTACTTGTCATCTTATAGTACTTACCTCATATCTTGTATGGATCCTTTAAAGTATATTTTTCAGAAGTCTATGCCTACAGACAGACTCGCGAAATGGCAGATGTTGCTCACAGAGTTTGATATTGTTTATGTGATATGAATTGCAATGAAAGCTCAAGCCTTGGCAGATTATTTGGCTGAAAATCCTATTGATGAGGAGTATGAGCCATTGAAGACTTATTTTCTAGATAAAGAGGTATTGTATGTTGATGAAGTTATTTCTGATGATTGTCATTCAGGCTGAAAGTTGTTCTTTGATGGAGCTGCTAATATAAAAGGAGTGGGGATGAGAGCGGTTCTTATTTATGAATCAGGACAATATTATCCTATAACAGCGCAACTTCAATTCTACTGTACCAATAATATGGCAGAATACAAAGCTTTCATTCTGGGATTGAGATTAGCCATTGGCACGGGGATCCAAGAACTGTTGGTATTAGGAGATTCAGATTTATTAGTCCACCAAATCCAAGGAGATTGAGAGACTCGCGATTCAAAACTCCTACCATATAGAGGTTGTTTCCAAGATATTTGTAACGATTTGTATCAATAAAGTTCAAACACATTCCCAGAGCTTATAATGAGATTGCTGATGCTTTGGCGACCTTATCTTTGATGCTTCAACATCCCGACAAAACTTATATTGATCCTTTGCATATGCAGATTCATGATCAACATTGTAATATGGTTGAGGAAGAACTTGATGGAGAGCTGTGGTTCCATGATATCAAAGAATATATTCAGATTGGGAAATATCCTGTACATGCTGATGCTAATCAAAAGAGAACCATTCGGTGTTTGTTTAGTGGATTTTTCTTAAGTGGAGGAATCTTGTATAGGAGGACACCTAATTTGGGACTTCTGAGGTGTGTAGATACTAAAGAAGCTTTAAAAATTATGATTGAAGTATATTTTAGGATTTGTGGTCCACACATGAGTGGGTTGTGTTTTTGACAAAGAAAATACTCCGAGCAGGTTATTTTTGGCTCACCATGGAGCGAGATTCCATCAATTTCGTTCGTAAATGTCATGAATGTCAAGTACACGGGGACTTGATACATTCCTCTCTATCTGAGTTACATACAATGTCTGCTCCATGGCCTTTTGTTGCTTGGGGAATGGACATAATTGGACCAATTGAACCAAAGGCCTCGAATGGACATAGGTTCATCTTGGTAGCCATTGATTATTTCACGAAGTGTGTGGAAGCAGCGACTTTCAAGTCAGTAACCAAGAAAGTGGTGGTTGATTTTATTCACTCCAACATCATTTGTCGGTTTGACATTCCAAAGATAATTATGATGGATAATGCTGCAAATCTCAACCGTCATTTGATGCAAGAAGTGTGTCAACAATTTAAGATTATGCATCGAAATTCAACTCCTTATCGCCCAAAAGCGAACGGAGCTGTAGAAGCTGCTAACAAGAACCCTTAGAAAATACTTCGCAAGATGGTGCAGGGTTCCCGACAATGGCATGAAAAATTACCTTTTGCTTTGTTTGGTTATCGTATTACAGTTCGAACTTCAATCGGTGCAACTCCTTACTTGTTAGTGTATGGAACTGAAGCAGTTATACCTACAGAGATTGAAATTCCATCTCTTTGAGTAGTTGTAAAAGCTGAAATTGCTGATGATCAATGGGTCAAGACTCATTTAAAGCAATTAAGCTTGATTGATGAAAAAAGATTAACATCAGGATGTCATGGACAACTATACCAGAAGAGAATGGCATGAGCATATAACAAAAAGGTGCGTCATAGACACTTAGAAGTTGGTCAATTAGTACTAAGACGCATCCTACCCCATCAGATTGAAGCCAAAGACAAATTTTCTCCTAATTGGAATGGACCATTCATGGTGAAGAAAGTGTTACCTAATGGTGCATTATATCTGACTGATATAGAAGGCAAAATGGAAGGAATGCCGATCAATGCTGATGCAGTTAAAAGATATTATGTATTATATTCATGTACAAATATACTATGTATGTTTTGTACTTGCATTTTAAAAGATTGAAATGATGAAGGCATTTTGTTCTATTATCCAAATAATATATTAACCTTTGCTTATTCCTTTTGAGCTCTTATCTTTCTTCGTACCCCTCTTTCGGAATCAAATTAAAGTGAGGAAAAAAAGTTAAAAAAAATTAATCAAATCAAAAATTTAAAATCAAGAAAAAGAATTTAGATGCCTGAAATATGTTTGACCTGATTCTTGCTATGACAAGATACGTAGGCAGCCCTACTCCGGGGTTCGGTCTAACCAAAAAAAAATTTAAGTTACCCAGAATGAGATAAAACTGGGGCAAAAAGTTTATTTCCTTAATAAGAGTATATTCCAAAAGTTGTATATGTTAACCAATGATTATGTAAATTTTTGAGCCTCATGTCGCCCTTTCTTTCTATCCTAATCCAAAAGCCAAGTTACAACCAAAGAAAGACCTTCAAAACAATCTTTGATAATGTCAAGGCTAAACATGTTATGAGTGCATGATATTTCATATTTTGGGTGTTATTTTCTAAAAAAAAAAAAGGAAAATGAAAATGAGAGAGTTTTATTGGTGAAAACCCTTTCGGGCACTATAAGACAATAGTGAGTTGAGAAAGAGATGAAAATGAGATAGGCTCGATGGCGAAAACCCATTGAGGTGCCACAAGCTGAAGGAGGATGGTAATTTAGAGTGAATAAATTCAACAATGGCTCAGTTTCAAACTTAATAAAAAAAATTGACAAATGATTGGTGTGGGTAGATCTAGTTGTTTGATTCAAAATGCATCACATAATCACTTGAATCGATTTCCACATTCAGATAAGTTTTCTCTTTGTTTGGAGAAAGAGATGCTTATTGTCTTTTTCTTTTTGTTTTATTTTAATTTTCAATTTTTTGTGTCCTTGTTGTCAAATGAAAATTTTTTGTTGTCTTTTGAGTCAAATTTACGTCAGGTCGAGTGAGAAAAAACTCCAAACTCGCTACCAACTCCTTTGAGGGTACAAAGCAAGACAAAGGGTCGATGCACGGAGACAACGTTTCAAAGTAAAAGTAAGGTACTCAAGATGATGGTGGTTTGACCATTTTAAACTCGTGAAAATCTAAGGGATGTATTGGAAGCTAAACTCTGAAGCATCATACAGCAGAAACATGATTTGAGTAGAGGATCTCAGTAGTCAGAATTCTGAGTCAGAAGTATGACAATTCAATGAATATTATCATGGATTAGAAAAGAGTTGAGAATGGCAAGTGCGAGAGCGGCTACTTCAAAAGTCAAATGCCACAAACCAACCACCACATGTTTTAAAACTCACAATTTTTCTTTGTTTGAAATAGAGATGGGATATTCTTTTTTTACACTAAAGTTTTCAAATAAAGGATGCAATTCCATATTTCTGTCAACTCAAGAAGCATGGTTACAGTTCTGATGATGGATCTCGGTCATGGTAAACTTTATTCTTTGTGAGATGTATTAAGATCCAGAGACACAAATTTTTCAAGTACAAACTGGTGTAAAATTTTGTGTGTGTAGTATAGAATTTATTCTTTTGCTCAGGACCCTCCTGAAGTATGGGATGTTATTTTTCTGTTTCACCTTTTATTTTGAGTTCAGGAACATATTTGAAAATTAGAAAAAGGAAGTCCAAGAGCCCGCCTGAAGAACAGGGTGAAGAAATGGAAGTCCAGGAGCCCGCCTAAAGAACAGGGTGAAGAAGTAGCAAATCCAGGAGCCCGCCT
>NC_061122.1:43344248-43356813 GCF_002878395.1 Capsicum annuum | reverse complement strand
AAATTGTAAGTCCAGGAGCCCGCCTGAAGAACAGGGTGAAGAAATAGCAAATCCAGGAGCCCGCCTGAAGAAGTAGCAAATCCAGGAGCCCTCCTGAAGAACAGAGTGAAGAAAAAGTAAGTCGAGGAGCTCGCCTGAAGAATAGGATGAAGAAATTGTAAGTCTAGGAGCCCGCCTGAAGAACAGGGTGAAGAAAAAGTAAGTCCAGGAGCCCGCCTGAAGAATAGGGTGAAGGAATTATAAGTTCAGGAGCCCCCTTGAAGAACAGGGTGAAGAAAAAGTAAGTCCAGGAGCCCGCTTGAAGAACAGGGTGAAGAAATTGTAAGTCCAGGAGCCCGCCTGAAGAACAGGGTGAAGAAAAATTAAGTCCAGGAGCCCGCCTGAAGAACAGGGTGAAGAAATTATAAGTCCAGGAGCCCGCCTGAAGAACAGGATGAAGAAATTGTAAGTTCAGGAGTCCGCCTGAAACACAAGGTGAAGAAGTAGTAAGTTCAGGAGCCCGCCTGAAGAATAAGGTGAAGAAATAACAAGTCAGGGACCCGCCTGAAGAACAGGGTGAATTTTCAAGTTCAAGTCATGAAAATTCAAATCAAGATTCTAGAGATTGCAATTTTCATTTGTAATTTTTCATTTTTTATTAGTCATTTGAATGTAAAAGGCAAAAGTCGTTAACCGGAAACTCGATGGAAACTCATTCGAATTTTAACTCTTTCTCTCTCCATATCATCTTTGAACTACTCGTGACCTGATTCCTTTATAACCCGGGATAGGTAGAAAGTCCAAAATCAGGACTCTGTCACATTTTTTTTATATTTTATTTTATCCTTACCTTTCAAATAATTGGAGGGTCAAAAATCAATCTTGTCTATTTCTTTGAATGAAAACTCTTCGATATTTCACACAAAGAGGGGCAAAAATGTAGACACATGATTTTTGATCCTCCCTAAATTTTAATTTATTTTTTATATTAAATATTTATATTTAATATAGTATTATTTAATTTCTTATTTTAATTTTGATAAAGTTTTAGTTAAAAAATAAATAACTAAATAAGATTAATTTTGAAATATTTTTATTTTATTTTATTCTAATTTTGAAATTAATACAAAAATTTAAAAATTGTATTTATATATTTATATATGTATACATACATACATACATACATACATACATATATATATATATATATATATATATATAAAATCATTATTATTATTATTATTTTATTTATTTATTTTTTATTTTTATTCATTTATTATTATTATTACTTTCTATTTTTAAATAAATAAATAAAAAATTATTATTAATTTAAATTTTAAATCTTTCCTCCCCTTTTGCCTTATCTGTTAAAAACTACTCCCCCCAAAAAGTAACGGTTCCCCCCAAAAAGTCCCCATATTTAAAGACTTCTCAACCAGTCAAAGAAAAAATAGAGATTACGTATTTTTATCACTATCAGATATAGAAAATACCAGAGACAATGTACTTTGACCATCAGACAGTATCAGAAAAAAATACATAGAAAAAAAAAGTCAGTCAGAGAAAATCATCTGTCAAAAGAAAGAAAAGGGAAGTGAATTTGAGATCCATTTGAAGTATTCGGTGGAAGTTTCTTGCTGTATTATTCAGTTTAATTCCTTACAGGTTTTTCTTTAATCTTACATTATTTGTTGTATAAAATTTTATTGGAAATCAAAACATGAATGAAGTTTGTTTAAATAGTGTTCATGGATTAGTCAATATGTGTATATGATCAATTACCTAAATTTATTCGTTATTAGATATTGTATTTTAAATTGCTAAATATTTATATGTTTGTACACAGAAAATAATATATTCATACATCCACACTGTTTCACACAACAATATACAGCACCACACACATATTCACAAATTCTCATACATACACAGTAGCGCGCACACACTGAAAGAAGTATAAAAATCAGTAAGAAATAGGAGAAACAGATAAAAATCGAGAGATGGAGAGAGAAAACGAAAAGAGTGAACAAAATAGGGGATTTCTTTTCCGGTGATATGTTTGCCAGAATCATTATTTTTCGATGACTAAATCTCCAAGACTATCATATTCTGACTGGAGCCCCCTTTATTCACCGGAACTAGCCTTTCCTCTCGTTGGAATCACAACCTCAAGTCCTTGATGCAAAAATCCGTTGGAAAGTAATTTAAAAACGGACCCATTTTGCGTCAGTTCCAGTAAACCAACTCACCGAAAAACCTCACCAGCCATGCCGTCACTTTCCACCGGAGAGGCGAGCATAGCTGTTGTTAATAATTCTGGCCAGTGACCATCTCCGTTAGAAAAAAATAAATAAATAAATATATATATATATATATATATGACGCTATCTGGTTTTCTTTGTTTATGCAGGCTATTAAATGTTAATTTTGAATTTTTATTTTTTTTTTAGAAATTTATATTTTACTTTATAAGAAACTATTTTATTTCTCTTATGTGGCAATGTCCCATCAAAAAGCAACTCATAATTTAAAAATATAATATTAATTTAAACCTTCATTATTTTAAACAATTATATTTTATTTAGAGTTTATGTATCTTTGTTTTCGAGTTTCTCAATTTATTCATGAATTTATATTTAAATCAATTATTGGAATTTCTTTGTATAATTTATCTTTAAAAATATGATTTAAGGTTAGTATGAATTTAAAGAAATTAAATTTTAGGATAATATTAAATTTAGTATAACATAGGTAGATTTGTGTATTTTTATTTTACTTTATTTTCAACAAAATTTAATAATTATTTATTGATGAAATTAATAATGTTAATGGTTTTGATTTAATCCGCTTTTAAATATTAGATAAATTTTAGACAGGTTTAAAATAATCATCTCAATTAAGAATGCGGCATATGCATCTTTCCAAGATATTTAAAATTCAAGGATGCAATAATGCACCTTGACAAATATATTTCTAAAAAATAATTTTTCATTGAGTTAATACGATGTTTTAGACAAATTTTTAAATAATAAAAAATGAGCGAATTTAGGCGTAAATACGTTTATTCAAAATAGTTTAAGTGAAGATAAGTCAATAAAAACTACCGTGCTAGAACCACGGGACTCGAGGGGTGCCTAATACTTTCTCCTCGGTCAACAGAATTCCTTACCCCATTTTTATTTTCGCAGACCACAACAAAGAGTCATTTTCTTTTGATTAGGGATTCAAAAGGTGACTTGGAACACCATAACTCAATTTCAAGTGGCGACTCTGTTAATAAACTAATCTCTATTCAAAATCGTCACTTTAACTGGAAAAATCCTTCGACTCGATCCCTTCGAGCGAAAAAGGGGTGTGACAATTTGAAGTAAGAATTTAAATATAATGAATTTGAAAAATTCAATATTCATAAGTATTTGATTTATTGAATTTGAGCATTGCCCATTGAGAATCAACCACGAAATACTCCCCCAAATTTTGATCTCTGATAAGTAGCTTATGAGATTGTAATCCTAGTGTCGAGTAAATTTCATAGATAGTTATACAACTATCATTTTTTTACTAAGGTCATTTAACTATCTTTCCCACTACAATATCACATAACTTTTAATATACTATTAAAATCACACAATCTAATTTACATATTAATTGTTAATCATAACATATAGAAATACAGTATAGACAAATCAAGTGTTAATCCTAATATATAGAAATAAAATGGATTAGTAATTTAGTATCATAGTTTATTAATTTTTGAAATCATATTATCATCTCACTAACATCTAAAACAACAATATTTGCAATGCAAGAAAATCAACTATCTAATAACAATATTAGTTTCTTCATATTTAATATATAACTTATAAATTTTTATGTTATTGCTAAAATTCTCATTGCACATTTTGACCAAGATAAATTTTTATAAGTCTTTAAGAATGTATGACATATTAAAAGATCACTAACTTAAATTTTCAAAGAGTACAAATTATCTTTTTTTTTTTTTTTTATAAAACATAAAGTACATGAATATTGTCATAAAATTTTCACCAAACATGTAGAAAATAAAATGAATATGCAACGTAAATTGTATATTTAGTTGACTTGATAAATCAAGAAAAAACTATTTTAAAACAATATTCACAGTAAATTGAGATTCTAGCAATTATCACGACAAGATAAGTTGTGGCAAAAATCACTTGCACAATCCATCTTTTCCAACATGTTATGATGGAAATTAATTAGCATTTACTGAGTGTAGCCTTCTTATATAGTGGTAAATTGTTATGACATTAGAACTTCTAGATTAATTGAAGTTGGTACAATATTCTTTTCCATATATATGTATATAATTGTTAATTGATTATTCATTTTCTATTTATATTTCTCAATCAATTTTGTCTCGCTTTCTTAGTTGACTTACATTGAATGAAATCATAAATACTTTTTGTCATATAAATATTCGTTTTATGGTAATACTTCAATTGCATATATTCTAATTTATTAGTAACTCACAACTACATTTCATCATATAGAAATTATTATAAATTTTTATTGATAGTTTTATTATTAAAAAATATTTATTCCTAAATTATTTTATTAATCTGCACGTTTAAATTTTTATATAAGATAATTTAATCCTTTTTAATTAATTTTTGTTCATCAAACCGAAGTATTTTTTTCAAATTTGATTATTTTAAAATCCAAAATTATTCTTACAGACATATATAAGGTTATATAATGGGTCAATTAAAGAATAACTTTGTAAAGTAAAATTTTATTTGACTATTAGGACTATGTAATTTTAGTAGTTATTTTCGATAAACATTATGCAATATTTTATGTGTATTAATATTCACTTTTAAAAATTTTCAATATTTATTTATTTTCAATCTACCCTCCTTTTAAATTCAAGACTATCATTTATTCATTTCCTAATATAGAATGATAGTGTAATTACTCATTGATAGTTATTCTTAATTATTAAAATCCTTTCATTAAATATGAATGCATATTTGTTTAAAACATAGATTACTTAAAATATATCGAATGAAAATTCTTCCAATAAATATGAATGCATAATTTTTAAATAAAATTTCTTGAAATATATTGAAATAAATTTCTTCCATTTTATAGTCCAAAGTTACCATTTGATTGATCACATCTTTTTCATTATATTTTTAATTTTGGAATAACTCTTTGATTACTATTTTTTTCATATAAGTTGTTTGATTCCTAATTGGTTATTCTCTTTATTGATATTTCTTGATACTTTCTTGATTTAGTCGATTGTAATCACATCATAAATTAAATACACATTTTGAGTGATGACATCCTTTTCATAATATTTTTAATTTTGAAAGGACTCATTTGTTATAATAATCTTTTTCATATAAGTTACTTGATATTAATTAGTTATTCACTAATTGATTTTTTTGTAATACTTTCTTGATTTAATAAATTTTAGTGAAATCATAAATATTTTTTAAATAATATTATTATTTAAATTAATTGTGTATATTTTTTGAGGGATAACATCTTTTTCATAATGTTTTTTTTTATTTTGAAATGACTTTTTGATTATTATAATCTTATTCATATAAGTTATTGATTTTATTGTTATGACATTAGAACTTCTAGATTAATTGCAGTGGGTACAATATTCTTTTTCATGTATATGTATATAATTGTTAATTGATTATACATTTTCTATTTATATTTCCCAATCAATTTTGTCGTGCTTCCTTAATTGACTTACATTGAATGAAATCATAAATACTTTTTGTCATATAAATATTCATTTTGTGATAATACTTTAATTACATATATTCTAATTTATTAGTAACCTACACCTACATTTCATCATATAAAAATTATTATAAATTTTTATTGATATTTTTGTTATTAAAAAATATTTATTCCTAATTCATTTTATTAAAGTTTTATATAAGATAATTTAATATTTTTAATTAATTTTGGTTCATCAAAACGAAGTATCTTTTTTAAATTTGATTAATTTAAAATCCAAAATTATTCTTACAGGCATATATAAGGTTATATAATTGGTCAATTAAAGAATAACTTTGTAAGGCAATATTTTATTTGACTTCGAATATTAATTAGGACTATGTAATTTTAATAGTTATTTTCGATAAATATTACGCAATTTTTTCTGTGCAGTAATATTCATTAGTTTTTTTAATATTTATTTATTTTCAGTATACCCTCCTTTTAAATTTAAGACTATTATTTATTCATTTACTAATATAGAATGATAGTTTAGTTACTCATTGATAGCTATTCTTGATTATGAAAATGCTTTCATTAAATATGAATGCATATTGTTTTAAATTTAAATTACTTAAAATATATCGAATGAAAATTCTTTCAATAAATATGAATGCATATTTTTTTAATAAAACTATTTGAAATATATTGAAATGAATTTCTTCCATTTTGTAGTCCAAAGTTACCATTTGAGTGATCACCTCTTTTTCATAATATTTTTTCTTTTGAAATAAATCTTTGATTATTATATTTTTTTTCCATCTAAGTTCTTTGATTACTAATTGGTTATTCTCTTAATTGATATTTTTTGACACTTTCTTGATTTAGTCAATTGTACTCAAATCATAAATATTTATTTTTATATAATATTATTATTTAAATTAATTATATACACATTTTGAGTGATGACATCTTTTTTATAATATTTTTAATTTTGGGAGGACTCATTTGTCATAATAATCTTTTTCATATAAGTTACTTGATTATTAATCAGTTATTTTCTAATTGATTTTTTTGCAATACTTTCTTGATTTACTATTATAGTGAATTCATAAATATTTTTTAAATAATATTATTATTTAAAATAATTGTATATATTTTTTGAGGGATAACATCTTTTTCATAATATTTTTTTTTATTCTGAAACAACTTTTTGATTATTATAATCTAATTCATATAAGTTACATGATTACTATTTACTAAGTGATTTTTTGTAACATTTTCTTGATTTACTCAATTGTAGTAAAATCATAAATATTTACTTTTTATAATATTATTGTTTATGTTGTTTAAATTAATTGTTCACATATTTTAAGGAATGACATCTCTATCGAAATATTTTTTATTTTGGAATGACTTTTTGGTCATAGTAAATTTTTTCATATAAGTTGCTTGATTACTAATTGGTTATTCACCAAAATAAATTTTGCTGCCAACAAAATAGATTCTTGTTGCTAAAATACCAAGTGGCTAGTTCTCAATATGCCACTTGGCTTAATTTTAGACTAACTTTTTTGCTTTATTATATATATAGATTAAGAGGTTTGAATCTGAATAATTCTTTGAATATTAAAAAGTACATTGTAATTTAGATACAAGTATTTATTACTATTTATTAAAATTGTGAAGACTCTTATAAAATTGATTTAAACTTTTTATTCTTCGTTAGAAAAGGTCAACATTAGACTAAATCATTTTTTCACTATTTTATTTTATGTAATGATATTAAATATTGATTATATTAAAAAATGGTGAAAATCATTTCCCCCCCTCAAGTTTACTTTAAAAATCAAACTCCCCCTCTACTTTGACTAATAAGTATTCTCCCCCTTTTTACCTTGACAATGTCTATTTTAACCTTGGCATTAACAATATCTTCTTATAGTATACATTATTTATTTTAGTCAAGTATTTATATATTTTTATTTAAATTTTTTAGTATAACCTTTTTAATGAACTTGTCACAAAAGCTAATATTATTTTTTATGATTGATATTTTATTGAGATAACGCACAAGTATTTTTTGTCTCCCCCAAAAGAAGTACAAAAATATTCTGATACTTGACGGTCAGATCAACAAAAATGAGTTTAGGTGGTAATAGGTCTCCCTTAAAGTTTAAGTGTATCATAACAACTTTAGATACAGTTTATGCACATGAGTTTCAATATACTCTCTAGGTTCCTTTTTACTTGTCACTTTTCATTTTTTTAGGTCAACCTGCATAAATTTTGATAAATATTTTAAGATATATATTATTTTATTTTATTAATATGAAGAAGGATTGCAACTTATAGCATTTTTCATATATTTTCTGATCATCTAAATTTTAAATTTAAATATTAAATTATACATCATAAAATGTTGGTCAAATTTCATGCAGGTTGACCTCAAAAAGCGAAATAATGACAAGTAAAAGTGAATAGAGGGAGTATATATTTAAATATAAGTAAACTTTTGAATTAATTTAGTATAAAATATATCTCCATTTTTGTTATATGTTATATATTACATGCATTGAAATATGTTTATGAAATTATTTTTATTTGTTATTTTCACTAATATAAATAGATATTACTGTTTTAATTATTATTAATAAATAAATTTCCATATCATGGTCATTTATTTCATTTAGAACATCACTAACTTATATACTTAATATATGTTTCTCACGTTTTTTTGTCTAGAAGATAATTTTCTTTTTATTTACAAAATTTACTATATATATTAAAAATAAAAAAAAAATAATTTTAAAGCGGTAAAGAAAATAAAGATTAATAGTGTAAGGGTAAAATAGATATTTAAAAAAGACAAGTAGGAAAAAAGGGGGCAGAATGATTATTGTTTAAAGTTGAGAGAGGAATTTGATTTTTAAAGTGAAGTTGACGGGGAAAAATGATTTTCACCCTATTAAAAAATAAAAATCTTTCCGAACAAAAATCGGACTTTCTAGTGCCCAAATAAAATTTGACAAAGCAAATCTTTTCCAACTAAAATAGATTTGGTCCAAAAAAATACCAAAAATCCTATTTTCAGCATTAAAAAAAAAATTCGACAAAAAATTCTGTCCCAAGTAAATAGAATTTTACATAGTCTTTTCCAACTCCTATAAAAATCATGCTAATTACATATTTTTTTCGTCATCGACAGTTTTATCTCAGTTTTCATATTCTTGAAAGGGGTCATATATAACCAAGAAACATCTAACCAATTTAATACATAAAATTATGTTACATTTATTTAAAGAAAAATTCATCACTGATCATGATTATCCATGTTTCTGTAATTTATATTGAATATTGTGCGCATGCATTATGAAATTATTCAAATAACTATACTGAGTATGTTATTGTTATTCTTAAATCATTTATGGGACAACATTACTTATTCATTCCCATTGATTATAAATATACTAAGGGTTTAAGCTTTATTTATAATAATGTTAATTTTGCATCACCAAAAATACTAATTAGGTTCAACATGCACACTTTGCTAGCTACATGCGAATTTGATCTAATAATTAGTATTGATCTAAGTTAATTTTGGTTGATTCGAGCTTTACGAATCTGAGTTTAATTTGATTCAATCAATGATCCATCTCATTACTCTAATTGAGTTTTTGCTTCTGTTTGAATAGATTGTCAATGTATTCTATCATGTTGTTGGGATAAATTTTATAGATTATAGAAGTGAAAGAAAAAAAGTAATTGAAGAAACAAATTTTTATGCCGGTACACAACCTAGATGCGAGATGTTGGATATAGTTAGTAGGAGAAAAAGATAGAAATAAGACGAAGAACGAACTTAATGGTTGAGATTTGAACACTTAAGATGAAGACCTTTCTTAAGTACAAATAAATGAACGATAAGATTGAGACCTATTCACATGTTATCCATACGTACCCTAACAAATAATTTATCTTATTTTTAATTATAAATTTTACATTTTATTTTTAAATATATGAGAATGACTTGTAAACCTTTTTACACTTCTTTGTTAGGTTTTTTTGCCCTGATTTTCTTACAAAAATTAAGTTTTACTTTTTTCTTGTAAGGAAAATAAAAGTAACCATGAATATTTTTACTTTTCCTGAAAGAAAAATATAAAATTTTTTCTTATTTGGCAAACCTCTTTCTTGGAGGAAAGATTTTGAACATCTATAAATAGAAGTCCCCTCTTCTCATACAATAACATAATAACATCCACAATGTACTCGTTAAAAGAGTCTGGTTTAGGGGGAGATTTCTCCCATAGGTTTATGCTTTTTCATAGGTTTTATTTTTTTTAATATTGTTCTTAATATGTAGGTTGTTTGACCGAATCATATTAATAATATGTTTTTTTTAATATATGTTTTTATTTGTCATCTGAATTATCACCATTGGTTTGCAAACTTTAAGCTTCCGCATGACGCCCTCTCGATTTCGAACCCAACAAGTGGTATCAGAGCCCACGGTTCAATATATCGATGATCCAATTGTTGAACAAAGCTGCAATCAATTTGATGATAATGACTATTTATGTTCAAAAGCTACACGTGGAGATAATTTTCAATCATATTTTCAACAATCCTGCTGTCACATATTTAAAAATAAAGTTCACTTTTAACCCTATAAAGGGCTCATATATTTTTAATCCAAAAGCTCAATTTTTAAGCATGCCAAGCAGCAGTGATGAAGACTATATGAAGAACAAAGATCAAAGATGTGAAGAAGACGGATCACGTGAAAAAAATCAAGCCAAAAAAGGGAGATTTGTTAGGGTTTTTGCCCTGATTTTCTTACAAAAATTAAGTTTTATTTTTTCTTGTAAGAAAAATAAAAGTAACCATGAATACTTTTACTTTTCCTGAAAGAAAAATATAAATTTTTTTTCTTATTTGGCAAACCTCTTTATTTGAGGAAAGATTTTGAACATCTATAAATAGAAGTCCTCTCTTCTCATACAATAACACAATAATATCCACAATATAGTCGTTAAAAGAGTCTAGTTTAGGGAGAGATTTCTCCCATAAGTTTATGCTTTTTCATAGGTTTTATTTTCTTAATATTGTTTTTAATATGTAGGTCGTTTGACCGAATCATATTAATAATATGTCTTTTTAATATATGTTTTTATTTGTCATCTGAATTATCACTGTTGGTTTGCAAACTTTAAGCTTCCGCATGACGCCCTCTCGATTTCGAACCCTACATTCTTTGCATATCATTTAAACTCTTTTCCTTAATATCTTTTTTGTTTGTTTTTCTTTTGGTCAAATGGTAAACCTTGACTAGGGAATTTCATTTGTGGACCTTTTTCGTCAACAATTGAATTCTTTACCAAGTTTGACGTTTTAATTTTAGAAACTTGAGGTCACGTCCGATATCTTTTTTTAAAAATTCTATATTTATTACTTAAGACAAAGAATTGTTAGAATGCCTAATCTAAAGAAATAGAAAGAATTAAGAAGAAGATACAGATTTATGTCTACTTGGAGCATACATTGAACAGAGTTCTTTTTCGGAATTTCTTCATGATACCAATAATTTGTAGCATCATGTTTTGATAGCACTAGTAGTTGATAGAGAGTGCAAAAGAAAAAAAGGATAGTGGGAGGGAGCGAAGTGTGTGATGGGGGTTGGGGGTGCGTGGGTAGGGGAGATAGTGGCAAAATGGATATATTTTGTCTCAAGTATGTCGACATAAGTAGGGGCGGAGCTAGCTTGGAGTCAAAGGGGTTCAGGTGAATTTTCCCGACAGAAAATTATACTAATTATATATAGTTGAATTTATTTTTATGAATATACAATAGATGTTAAATCTCATTCGATTAATTCACGCATTTACTTATTTATATTTTGAATCTCTTTAGTAAAAATCCTAACTTCGCCACTATTACGTAACATTTTCTTTTTTTTTAAAGTGAAATAAAATGTGAACACAAGACATGAAATAATGTAGGAAAGATTCTAAGTATCCCATGTTCTCTGTATGCTTATTGGGAAAGAATCCTGCGACTTTTGCTTTGGAATCTTCTTGGTTTTTTTTAATTAAGCTAGTATTGGATGTAATAATGTTAAAATATGAAAGAAAAAATAAATTGGACTAAGTTGTGATCCTTAGATATTTGGTTATGATGTGATTAGTTTAAAGAGTCATGTTACGTTATTTTAGCTAGAAATCTATATAATTCAATGTGTTGCTAGAAGGGTTAGTCTAATTATAAAAAATTTCATGAAAAAATTGAGGTTCAATTGCCAATTAGGTGGCAATTAGTGTCAAATTTGGCATGACTTGAGATAAAACTAGTTGACATGAATAAGTAGCAGAAAATTATGCCTAATGTAGGGTGTGTTTGGTATGAAGGAAAACATTTTCCAGAAAATGTTTTCCAGTTTTCTTATGTTTGATTGACGTATATCCTTTTGAAAAATATTTTCCAAACCAACTTATTTTCCTTAAATTTAAGGAAAATGATTTCCTTTCAAAAAGTAAGGAAAACATTTTTCAAAACTCTCTTTCAACCTCACTTTAAAGTTAAAATGTTCATACAATTCTCAAAATCATCTACTCCGCCCTCCGCCCCCGCCCCCAATAACCTATCACCCCAACACACCCCTACCCCTACCCTTACCCCCACTCTCAAAATTCAATTGTTTTAAAATGTATTTCAAAATTTTTCTTAGTCCATCCCCTACCCCCACCCAACCCCACCCCTACCAGTCCCCCTTCCGAAAATAATATCTACATTTTATTAAAAAATTTAAACTTGTCTCTTACCCCACACCCATACCCTCCCTCCCCCACCCTTACCAGCCCCC
>NC_061122.1:43333164-43344148 GCF_002878395.1 Capsicum annuum | reverse complement strand
CCACCCCTACTACCTATTCTGACACCCCCACCCACCCACCCACCCACTAACCCCCTTCCCAAAAAAGAATTTATTTTTTTAAAAAAGATTCTAAATATTTTTACACTTTAGCTAAACACTAAAATGTATTTTTTGAAAAATATTTCTTCATTCACCAATCAAATACAAAAAAATATTTTTCAAAAAATATTTTTCATCCACCAACCAAACATAAGAAAACAAGTAAGAAATCAACTTGTTTTCTAGGAAAACATTTTCTAGGAAAATATTTTCCATGGAAACATTTTCCTTCATACCAAACATACCCGTAGTATAAAATGTTCGATTTAAAATTTTTATTTCTTAAAGTGTGTGGTTTTGAATTTTTATTTCCGCTAAATAAGTTCTAATATTTGCCTATAAGGCAGAACCTACGATTAATTGAGCAAGTTTATTATTTAAAATATTCTGAATGTCCGCCTTATGGGCAAGAATTAGAACGTCTATGTCTTATGGACAATATATCTAAGTTCTATCGTTTGCCTTTAAGGCAAAACTTCTAGCTAAGTGTGCAAGTTCATGATCTTGAAATGTCATGAACGTATGTCTGTGTGCAAGTTCATGATCTTGAAATGTCATGAACGTATGTCTGTCTTATGGGTAAGAACTCGAACATCTGACTTATGTACAAAATTCATTAAGTGGGGTCAAAATATCAAAATCACCCTTATTTTGCAAGACTTTTTTGAGAATTTTACGTGGCAGTACATATTCATATAATTATAGTCTAGCTATTGCATCATTTCATAAATATCATTTTTTATTTCACTTTTGTCATTTACATAATAATTTGTATAATAACTAAACTTCTTTCTCTCTCATAAATTTTATTAATTAAAGAATTTATTTCCATCAATACACTTTTATTGCATTTACTCTCTCTCACACACATAATTTTCTATACTTTTTCTTTAATATTATTTTTATGCTGACATTTTTAAAAAAATATTTAAATACATTTCGCTTATATATTTGTAATATATACTATCATACATGTAGTACATCAACTATATAAATTGTATATGTAATATATGTAACTATATTAAATGATTATATATAATTATTTTGAATAATTATAATATTAATTCATATATGTGCGTGTGACGCGTGTGTGTCCGTGTATATATATATATATATATATATAGATAGATAGATAGATAAAGAGTCAAGAATAATAATTTAATTGGCAATATGTTAATATAATATCGATGATATTTATGTTTAAAATTCAAAAGAGAAACAAAAATGTATTAACAAATCATTTTTAAAAAAAGGAACACTAGGAACAGGAAAAGATCAAAGAAGTTCTAATATGAAAAAATAAAACGGCACTAAAAACGAAATTATTTTTTTTTAAAAATATGGAACACTCCTTAATTAATTGGGATCTTATTATCAAATAATATGAAAAGATTCATTTAACAGGCCACATTTAAAGGATATATATTTTTTCCGTCTTTTATTTTTTAGGTGCACAATTGTTTTTACCTATTTAATATGGTTATGCTAATATGGTAAAAGATTTGGCAATAACTGATATAATAAATTTTTGGCTAAAAATTAACAATGTATATTTTAATATTGCCTAATTACTAAGATGCTCGACTTTTTTTTATGCAAATTAAATATCAAGACCAATCCATTTTTCGGTGTTTATAAACATAGCAGTAAAATGAGTCTGGCCTTTAAGGTCGGCCGATCCGACCAGTCCATTACTAAGGTAGCAATAATTTAGAGTAAACAACATAAGATCTCACTACTGTAAGTGTCAGTTACTCCTCCTTCCACTACTTTTCAATATTACATAATATCTCATTGAATATTGATATGAATACATTATAGGCACGGATACATGATTTAGTCTTAGATACATCGCATGCAATCAAGTTTAATCGCATTTATCTAAGGTCCACAATATGTATCCTTGTGGTTACAACATATATCTGCGTGGTTACAATATATATATGAGCGTTAAGGCATATATCTGAATCATAGTGCGATATTATATAATTAATTTAAAGTAGTATGGAAGATTAAATAAATATAGTAAAGGTGTTTGGAAATTTATGTATTTTTTTTTCAATAATTAATTTAAAAAATTTTAAGCTCTTTGAAAAGTAAGGCTTACAAGCCCAGTCTAAGTTAGCCTTCTGACCCTTGAGGTTGGGCTGAAGTTAGTTGAGAAAATTGAAGGAAAGGTGTCTTTTAAATCTTGAATGAAGGATTGGTGATATTGACCAACTCAAAGGGTCAAACATCATTAGGAAACTTAATTAAGTTAATTATGGACTTGATTAGTATTTTAAAAACTTTCTAATCTTTTAAAAATACAAATCAACCCACACCCTCTTCAATCTAAATCAACCTGTCTCTCTCCTCTCTCCCTCTCGACAGCTTCTCTCAACTCTCTCCCAACCAACAGTTCTGCAAAATTCTCCTTTCAATCCCCGGCGACTTCAACCTCCGGCGAAAAATAGTCGGGCAAGTTCCCTTTCGACTTTCAACCGTCAATCGATGTGAAGACTTCTCCGGCAAAAACAACTTCGAGTTCTTCGTCATTCCATTTCCGTTTTCACACGTAAAAAACTATGAAGAAACAGATGAACTTGAGCCAACTACTCTTCTAGTATTAAAATGTGGACTGAATAAAACCATAATTTCTGACATTTCTTTTTGTTGTTGCTGTACTGTTGATTCGAAGTTGTTGACAATTTTTGTTCACAGTTGATGTTCTTAGTGGAGACCCCTTCTTAGTGTGTGTGCGTGTATGATATGTTGGTGTTGCTGGGTTGATTTGTTGTCTGTCTTGGTAAAAATGGTGTTGGAACATATGAAACATCTGATGCAATAGATAAAGACATCTAATGCAGCATATGAAAATATTTGATGCAATTATGAAAATTTGATGCAACAGATGAACAATCTAACGTATCATTCATCTGTTGCGGCAGAAGACTCTTCTGTTTGGAAAAAATCTAAACGATATTGATCCAATAGATAACTTATTTGGCAATAAATGAGTGATATGTTTCAACAGATCAGTGATCTATTTTTATTATTTTCAACGATTTACTCATCCGTTGCAACAGGCCAGTTATATGTTGCAACAGATAACATACCTGGTGCAACATATTAGTGATCTATTTTTATGGTTTCCAACGGATTACTCATCCATTGCAACAGGTTGGTTATATGTTGCAATAGATAACTACCTGGTGCAACAGATTAGTGATCTATTTTTATTGTTTCCAATGATTTACTTATCTGTTGCAACAAGTCGGTTATATATTGCAACAACTAACATACTTGGTGCAATAAATATGTGATCTGTTTTTACTGTTTCCAATGGATTACTCATATTTTCAATAGGTTGGTTATATATTGCAACAGATAAACTACCTGGTGCAACAGATTAGTGATCTATTTTTACTGTTTTCAACTGATTACTCATTCTTACAATAGGTTGGTTATATGTTACAACAGATAAACTACCTGGTGTGATAGATTAGAGATCTGTTTTTATTATTTCTAATGGTTTAATCATCCGTTGTAATAGATCGGTTATTTGTTGCAATAGATAACATACCTGGTGTAATAGATGGGTGGTCTGTTAGAACTGTTATTTTATTGTTGTGCACGTTAGATTTACTGTTATCCCTTTTTAATGATGCATTAATCAATTATAATCTATTTTATGTTCCTGTTAATTTAAGATAATATGACTCCCAAAAGAAAAGAAACCAAATCAAGTCAAAGTAAAGGAACAAGTATAATAGCTCGGCTACATCCACACTCTATGACCTTGCTTTACAAGCGTTATCTCAATCAGGAGAAGAAGATAATGAACACGGGGAGGAGGAATATCTCAAAAGATATGATCCAAATGCTAATAGCCCTTTCGCCGAAGAGTTGGTCAAAACCGTCAGCATTGATCGTTATCCTGTGAGAATGTAGTATGATGGTGCTACAGATTTAATGGGTGATTTCGTGGTTAATTCAGCCATGGAAAAATCTTTCGACGCCTTCAGAAAAATACTTCGAGAATAATAATTGGACGTTTATTTCAGGGAAAGCTGCTTTGGGCAATATCTTGATTTATCGGAGGACAACAATGCTTGTTTCCAGATGAAAATGGTATATGATCTTCTCAATGTAGGTTTATGTATGAAAATAAAGACAAGATGGATGAGGTGTGGATAAATTACTGTGGCATGCCTGTTTGTTTTGGTTAGAAGGAGTTTACCATAGTTACCGGACTAAAATGTTATCCTCCTTCTCCTTCTCAAGTTATACCTACTCTGGCCCCAAAACATACCCTGCACACCTAAAAAAGGCAAAGAAAAGTCGAGTAATCATGAATACCTGGTGTCAATTGTTGGTCCAAGCTTCAAAAATAAAAATTTGATAGAAGCGTGAAAGGTAAAGGATTCTCAAAGAAGCACAAGCAATCATTGTGCTTGGTTCGGTTTGTACATAATATTATTTAGGCGAGAGACGTTAACAACAACATAAGCATTGGTTTAATAAGACTCTCCGAGGATCTTGAGGCATTTAGCAACTATCCTTAAGGTTATGAAAGCTTCAAAATAATTGTCCAATAGTTGTTGACTTTGTTAACGCCAAATACAGTCAACTTATATGGCTTTTCATGGGCCTTCATGGTAAATATTTCTTTTATCATGATATGATTCATTATTTTTTATTCAATAATGCTTTTGATTTATTGGTGTTATGTTATTGGCTTGGGCATTTGAAGCTATTCCTTATTTGAGACAACAAGTGAAATACCAGAAAGAAGTTTTCTATCCAAGAATCCTGAGATGGTTGTCGGCCAAAACCGATAGAAATGCAAAATTTCTTGATCTTTTCAACCCCCCAAGGAAGCAGTAAGTCCAATTCTAATCAAGTTTTTGTTTTAATGAATGATTATTTTAAATGATTTCATCATCATTCTAATATATTTACAGATTTATTTTAGACTGTCCATCCGTGGCTTATTCCGACCAACCGAGAGTTGAAGATGTCATTTTTTCTTATTTTACGGTCTGTGCAAACTTTATCGGACCCTAAGGTCATTGATAGAATAAAAATAGAATTGTTTGAAGCAACAACCATCACAAGAAAAATAATTTTGGAGGGTGGGCTTGTTGTTGTTGACAATAGTAGTGGTAGTAGTAGTGGTGCTACTGTTGGGGCTAATGATGCTCCTCTTATCATTTTTTAAAACAACAAGCCATTATGATTATAAACATACTGGTTGTACAGATTTTTCTCTAGATATTGCCACATCTAGTGAATGTTCTGCATGCAAATGTCAAGACTACAAGGTAAAATATGATGGAGTGATTAATGCTATTAATGCACTAACTGCTTCTATAAAGGAAATGGCATCTAAGAGGGGTGTCATTCCATCAAAGAGAATTTCATATCCATACACTCTACTAGGGATCAAGACGGCTAAGAAGAGAAGGAAAGATACTTTCAAGGCATCATAAAGCATTGGAAAAAGCAAAATTGCAACGCCTCTGTCTTTTTCTTGCATCGATATTTAGTGTGCAAGGGCCACAGGGAAGCAACATGAGCCGAAAAAGGTGAATGTACATCACTTGTTCCAACAAAAAAATAGACACATATCTATTTCAACAGATGATGCATCTGCTAAAAATTATCAAACAAATATATATATTTGTTGCAACTGTTGTCTAACTGTTGCATCAGATGCATTATCTGTTGCAACAGATGAGTCTTATGTTTCAATAGATGGATCATCTATTCAAAATTATCATACTGCTCTGATTTACCTATTCAAATTTATCCCAATAGATGATCCATTTGTTGCAACATAAGGCTCATTGTTGCAACAGATGGATAATCTGTTGTATATCTGTAATTAGCATTGATTATTCTGGATTTCTAGATAGATGACACAGTAGAAGCCACTACTGAAGAGCATAATATCACAGTTGATAAGCCATCAACTACTTTCAAAGAAGAAGAAAAAGTGAAGCTTGTCAGTTCGGGAGAACATAATAATTACTCGTTTGAAGGGTTCAACATCTCGGACGAGGCTCCAAAAAAACTAACACAGTTGATAAACGACTATTCAGAATGGATTGTCGATGGACTGTTAAACCATCATGCCGACAGGTACATAAAGCAATTTTTATAGATATTGGTTTATACGATTCTTATTGTAAGAACGTGACATTAACACATATAAATCATCATGTAGAAAATAAAATGACGAATGCTACAAAGTAAATGAATTGAGTTTTGGTTTTGATATGTTCGACTTTGTTGTCGCACATCTCGAAATAAAGAATTGGTTTAATTTGATGTTACAGCCCCAAACTTGCTGGAATGATGAGATTTAAATGTCATACATATTACTATTAATTAATACTTTATTTAATTGCATCCACATATTAATTTTTTCATCACGTAATCCAAAATATTTGATAATATGCACAGCATATCGATGTCATTTTTTACTACCTCCGAAAGAAGGCCAAGTTGCAAACACAAGAACAATACAGATACCCGGCAGACCATTATTTGTATAAAGTTTACATCAATAATGCTTACGATAGGTATTGTCAACAACAACCGAAAGTTTTTCAAAATAAGGAATGCTTAATCAACATCATCAATGGTTTTTGCAGTCCGGCTGGCGTACCTTGGCATTTGGTCAACGAAGTGTACATCTCAATCAATTGTGGTGATGAATTCCACTGGGTGATGTCTGTCGTCATTCTAAAAGAGAGGCGCATCCGAGTTTATGACTCGATGTCGCGAAGGAGACATTCCGAGCATCGTCTGAGATACAAAAGATGGCCAAAATATCTCCTACTTACCTTGATAAGAGTGGTTTTTTGGACCAAAAGGTTCTACTGATTGGTCGATGTTTGAAACATACTAGGATTAAATGGGTAATCCATTTGATGTATAATATGTTGAAGGAATTTCTCAATAAATCATTGGTATCCTGTAAGTTTAAGTGTCATGATTTAGTTTTATTCCACAAATTTCACAACGCTTGCAAGAACTGCAAGATATAGATTATCTATTTTGTTAAAATGCAGGAATTGTGGTCTTTTTATTGCTGCGTACGCTGAGTATTTGAGCGATGGATTACAAGTACCAAATGATGGACTTGATGCCGGAATACTCCACAAAAGATATGCTTCTCTTTTATGGAAATACAAAGAAGCGAAAGCTCAGAAGTCATACGCAAGCGACATTTAAGATCCACGACGACCAAAGCCGAATTTCATAGCACCGGATGAAGAACAACTTGTCTATATTGATTAAATCTTTATAGCTTGAGTCCATCAAATTAATAACCTATCCTCCTTGGTTTAACTTGTTTATTTATTTGTAGAGTAGATCATTTGTACCCATAATAATTTTTTTATATTTTATTTATTTGTTGAGTTATTTCATGTAATTTTTGAAGGCTTCAACTTATTTTATGTTGTCTATGAGTTTAATTTAATTCTTAGTTTTGAACATGTTAATTAAAATGGAATACTAGATTCAAATATCACAACAGATAATACATCTGTTCTAACTGACGATATATCTTATCAAACAGATTTAGACATATGTTGCAACATGAGATGCAACACGTACGTCATCTGCTGGAAATTATATAACATGTCTTCCTACTTTATTGATTTGTTCCAATAGGTTACCTATCAGTTGCAACAGATTGGATATCTGTTGCGACAGACAAACTAGGAAACATCTGCATAATGCAATAGATGACCAACCTATTCCAATAGATAATCAATCTGTCACAACAGGTACTATATCTGTTACAACGGATATACTATCTATTGCATTATAAAAATTCAACTATCCATAGACATAAAAATTAGTGTCACTACATGTAAAGTGAGGTAGCTTGAAATAAAAAAAATGTTATCGTGTTCGTCTCCGTCTTTGTACATATTCTTCTTTATACATGGGCTTCAACCATTTAGTTAGGTTATCTGCTGGAAATTATATAATAGGTCTTCCTACTTTCTTATTTTTTCTAACATATTACCTATCAGTTGCAACAAATAGATTATATATTGCAACAGATTGGATATCTGTTGCGACATACAGACTGAAAAAAATTTATTAATGCAATAGATGACCAACCTATTCCAACAGATATTCAATCTGTTACAACAAGTATTATATTTGTTACAACAGATATACTATTTGTTGCATTATAAAAATTCAACTATCCGTAGACATAAAAATTATTGCCACCACATGTAAAGTAAAGTAAAGTGGCTTGAAATAAAAAATTATTATCGTATTCGTTTCGTATTTGTACATATGTTTTTTATACACGAGCTCCAACCATTTAGTTAGTAACCCATAATCCCAGACCCATTGCATCTTTCCTACAATGGCGTTCCATATACTGGTCATTTCTGTGTCAGTCAGCAAACACTCAATGTATGCAAGCGAGTACAGCCCGCACGCTGCACCGATTTTATTTGTTGGGAGCTCGATGTTCTTATTTCGACCTTCAAAATCTCATGATTCCTTCGTCAAGACTTCAGATGGCGAATGATCCATCAGCTTACTCTGCATCAACAACTTGGGCAACAACTTCAAAAGTGGCTGCATGTGGGCTAAAAATATGTCTCTTGCTGAAGACAGGTAAGTTGCAGTCATAAACCTTAATCTTTCCCTCGTAGAGTAGTATCTCAACATCGAGAAAATGTTTGACTTCCACGTTCATAACTGCAAGGATTCTCTTTGCCTTGGTCCAACTCTTTTCGTGTGGATATGGCCTCTTCTCTCTAACATATTTAATCGCTTCTTCATTCTATTGGAATATAAAAACTAACTTTTCAAATTTTAGGCTATCGGAATCAGCTAGCTTACGGAGATCAGCATACCTATCCTTGAAATTATTGTATAAGTTGAGGTCCATTATCCTATTAGCAGCATCATAAGCATGTGGGTACGCTAATTGCCTGCCCCTCATGAGACAGAGAATTTCATTAATATACTGTGGTATAAAAAGATAATTTTTAAATAGGTTAGTAAATGTAAAGAATAAAAATACAGTGGAAAGAATCCGATGCAGAGGGTTCTTTGAATCAGTTCATAAATATAACAATAATTTGTAGTCAATTGGGTTAAATAAATGTTAACAAAGCCAGCTTATGCAACAGATGATTTAGCTGCCACAACAGCTGATCTGTATGTCGCAACAGATTGATAATATGGTGCATCAGATTATACTTTTATTGCATAATTTACATCTGATGGGTAATCTATTGTGTCGGGTTTAGAGAACCAAAGAAATAGATGGTTAATCTATTGAAAAATATGGATCGTCTGTCTCAACAGATTTCCCATTTGTTGCACCAGTTGCAGTTGACGAGTAATCTGTTGCAACAGACGACCCATCTATCACAATAAATGGAATATTTATTTCAATATCTTTCTTAGAGGCAAATTATTTTAGTTGAAAGAAGATGTACTGCATCATCTAGAGGGTTAAATAGATCATCGTCCTGCTCCTTAATATTTTTTTTGCCACCCTTTACAGCTGTCCACCACCTAAGGATCCTTGGATGAGAAACCTCATCCAGGTAATCCTTGAACTGCATTCGAAAGGGAGGAATGGCTTCACATGGCCAATCCTAAAAAATGTAAACAGGAAGCAAGCAAAAAAATGTCATAATAAGTATGTTCTTTATAAATTAATGGATAAGTAAAAATAGTGATCAATTTTACCATGAAAACCCAGGGAAAGCCGTTTAATATGATCGTCCCTGTGGATAGCATTATTAGTACATATTGGGCAGTCAAGTAGTAGCTGTCATATCCTTAGTGATAGTCGTTGAATTTGTCAAAATCATCAGCAAGCGCCAACAAATCATCTTCTATGACTTTTCTGACGTCTCTTGCCAATAAAATGGAATGGACAAACCAAACTAAGCTCTATTTCTCCCTGCAGTGCTTTGGTATGTCTTTATCCTCAAGATCTGCCATTAAATCCGTTGCTTTGTAGATACTACGTCCAACAATGCCCAATAGCCTATCTTTTTTTCCTTGCATTTGTTGGACCCTTTGTGGGGTATTTCCTTGATGAGAGGTTCTTCTGGACGATCACATTCAAGCCCGTCACTATGGCAAACTCTTTTAACCCAAAACAAACTGGCATGCCACGGTAGTTGATCCAAATTCCATCCGTCCTTTTTTTACCCTCCTTCGAATCTTTATCATTCCCCGCGTACTTGATCCTACGCTTGAGAAGAGCATATACCATGCTCATTAGGAAATGGAGAGTGCAGTCCTTAGGCAGCTCGAGAAAGTATGCAAAGCAGCTCTTGTTAAAAAGTCCATCTATGTTTTTATTCTTCATAATTCTCCTTAATTCATCAAAATGTTTCCCCAACTGACATTTAAGTACAAGATCACCAGTTACTTTTTTCAGGGCTATCCATCGGCATCGCAACTCAAAACCTGTTGATACTAATGGTTTTGACAGAATCATGCTGGAATTTTTGATATTCTTCCATCTCCCATTGGTGAGAAAGAGTTATCACTTTCCTCGGCTTCATTTTTCCCTGATTAAGATTGTTTAGGAAGTTCCTCCGAATCTATCTGTACTCTAGTAATTTTTTGTTGGGTGGCCAGAAGTTGATTCACTTTCAGTTTCTTTTCTTTTGGGAGACATCTTTTAACTACAAACAGCAGAAAAACAAAAAATACATTGCATTTGATGTTTGCTTATTTTTTTTTTAAAAAAAAGGTAAGACAAATTTCAATAAATTACTCTATGCCACATTATTAAAAAAATACTTCAACAGATAAGACATCAGTTGGAACAGATGGGGAATCTGTTTGAAGACCTATTTAATATCTCCCAGCAGATATTTCACCTATTGCAACAGATGGACCACCAACACAACAACCAATAACACCA
>NC_061122.1:43318837-43330164 GCF_002878395.1 Capsicum annuum | reverse complement strand
ATATCTATTGTAATAGTTGACATATTTACTTATCAAATGAAAAGTGTTTTTGAATAGATATTTGTATTTGTTGTAACAGATGACTGTGCTGTTGAAATTTTCAAACAGATATTGCTTTCTATTGCAACAGATGAAATATCTGTTTGAAAATCTTTTTTTCTTTTAATTTTAAAGAAAGCTTCTCTCGAGTAGATAAAGTAGTAAGTAACTACAAAATGTGGTAAAAAATGAAGAGTTTCTTTTTCTTGGATACTCAAAAATGTGTTCATTGAGTAGTCTTATTTTGTCTTTTCAATGTCACAAGTCATCTGTTACAACAAATACCAACAAATATTTAATTATCAAATGCATAATTACATCTGTTGTCATAGATGACTGAGCTATTAGGATATTTAAACAGATATAGATATCTGTTGTAACAGTTGACATATTTAATTATCAAATGGAAGGGTTTATTAAAAAAAATATTTGTATCTGTTGTAACAGATGAATGTGCTATTGGAATTTTTAAACAGATATTGTTATCTATTGCAATAGATGGAATATCTGTTTAAAAATATTTTTTTCCTTTCAATTTTAAAGCAAGCTTCTGTCCGAGTAGATAAAGTAGTAGGTACTACAAAATACGGTAAAAATTGAAAAGTTTTTTTTCTTGGATAACTCAAAAATGTGTTCATTGAGTAGTCTTATCTTGTCTTTTCAATGTTAACTAGTCTTACTCGTGCCCCTCAAATTATTAATGAATATTAATTATATTAATTAATGAATATTGAAACACACGTCTACGTACACGATGCATCTAGAATTATCTCATCTCTCCTCAGCTTCAGCTTCAGCCCTAAAATTATTTTATTCATCTCTTATCTTTTTCTTTCTCTCCTCTTTAGCTTAGGATTATCACAACCTTTTTTCTCTCTTCTCTCTTTTCTCTTCTCTTTCGCATAAAAATCTTTTCAGATCTAAATTGATTCATATATTTTCTTGACTAAAATTATTGTTTTGATCTCCTTTTGACGTTAAGGTATGGTTCACTGTTGCTCTTTTATTATCGTCTTATTCTTTGCAAGTTATTTACATCTATTTTTTTTATTTAATTATCATTTACCCATATGATATTTATTTAAAAAATTTGAAGGAACTTTTAAGTGTTGAATAAATGAATCGAGAATTTTATTACAATATGCAAAAAAAGTATTCTGTTGGGAGAAGTTAAAAAGCCTTATTGGCAGTATCATTTTTTTTGGTTTGTAATTTGTTTGTTTCTTTGTTGTTTATGATGTTATTGATGTTGTTGGTGGGATTGACGTTGTTGGAAGTTGTGGTGTGGTGTTGCTGATGATGTTGGAACAAAGGATGTTGCTTTTTTATTGTTGATGATATTGGAACAAATGTTGTTTTTTTTTGTTGTTGGTGTTTTTTATTTTTTGTTTGTTTGTAGTTTATGTTGTTGTTGATGTTGCAATAGATAAATCAACTGTGAGAACAAATCAAACCACCAACAAGGTAGGTTTGATGTATTCCAACAGACTCCAAATCTGTTGCAACAGACTCCACATCTATTGCAACAGACTCTACATCTGTTGAACAGATGAATAATGTTCTTTATGTGATCAATTTTTTCCTCTTCTTTGTAGATATAAGGAACTGATAATTGATTAACTTTTGCCCGACCATCACAAGAGGTTGCAGTAAAGATGGGTTTGGAGGAATAAGTTGCATGCAGATAGAAGCACTTCATATGTAGGAGGTATGTATTACTGATAATTTTATCGTGGAAACACACATAGAATACATTGATTTTATGAATGTTGTTTTTACCGATTAGTCATAGATAATTCATATAAGATATCTATAATTTTACAGTTAATTTTGGTAGGTCCGAACTGATAAGGCTGAGGGACCATGAATATGGTTCTGATACCCTGTTAAGATTTAATGTCGGTTGTTGCTCATATTTATTTATCAAGCATTGCGAAGGGATCTAGTTTTGGTGTCATTGTAAAGAGATTCAATAGCGATTGAACTAACTTTTAGGGTGCATTGTCCTCTGAGAATGCCTTCGAAGCCTAGTTATTACCGTAGCCTAAATTTATATGGTTGGGTTGCACGGGGTGATGATTATACGCCAGTAGGTGCGTTAGGAGAATGCCTTCGAGGGAAAATGGGTAGTTGATGAAAGACTATATCATTTGAGCGTTAATTGAAAAGGATACATAGGGTAGAAAGTAACTTCTAGCGAATCTGGCTGATGGAATTATCTTAAAACAACATGAGAAATCTGAATCAAGTGCAAATATGAAAGTGTATCCGACAATGTAAATTTGTTTGTTGTCTCTCTAAAAGAAAAATAGTGCAGATGGACACTTTGCTAGGGAGCTGCGACTAGGTAGCGTGGTCGGGATTATAACCTAGATAGAAAATAACAGAAGACCAAGAAAGTAGCCTTACGGGCATCGAGGGTTAAAATGAGCTTCTTAGATTCCTTACTTTAACTGTAGTTGTTGTTGGCAAAAGTTTTCTAGACTTACTGTATATTATTTCAACCCTCGATGCTCGTAAGGCTGATCTCTTGGTCTTCTATTATTTTTTATCTAGGTGATAATCCTAACCACGCACTAGTCGCAGCTTTCTAGCAAAGTGTCCATCTGCATTATTTTTCTTTCAGAGAGACAACAGACGAATTTACATTGCCGGATACACTTTAATAGTTGCACTTGATTCAGATTTCTCATATTGTTTTAAGATATTTTCATCGGCCAGATTCGCTAGAAGTTACTTTCTACCCTATATCTCCTCTCCAATTAGCTCTCAGATAATATAGTCTTTCATCAACTCCCCTTTCCCTCGCAGGCATTCTCCTTCAGCTCCTTTTGACGTATAACTATTTTCTCGATCAAACCTTCCATATAAATTTGTGCCAAGGGAATTTCTATTGGTTTTTTGTTCTTGTTTGATGCAGTGCGAGGCTTCAAAGGTGTTCTCAAAGTCTAATGCACACTTAAAGTTAAGTCCAATTGCTACTGGTTCTCTGCAATGACACTAAATATTGACCCCTTGTCAAAAGTTAACACGCATAAACACGAGCAACAACCATCATTAATTCCTAATAGGGTATCTGCACCATCTTTATGAGGCCTTTAACCTTGTCAATTCAAACCCATCAAACTTAACTGTACAATGCAGGATCTTGTTTGAATGATCAGTGCCTAATTGGTTAAAAACAACATTCATAAAAATATTGTACTTTGTGTGTGTTGTATCGGTGACCTTATCAGTAATACTTCTTAACTCACACACCTATGATAGTGGATCCGTCTGCACGCACCTTATTTCTCCTAGCCCATTTACGGCTTAAATTAAATAAACAAATGACTAGCAAGTTGCAATAGATGCTACATTTGTTGGAAAAACAAATTGATATATCTATCTGTTGTAACAGATTGTCAATATGTTGTAAGTTATCTGATAGATTGAATATATTTTGCAACAAATTACCCATCTGTTAGATTTATTTTAAAGCAATTTTCTTTTCTTTTCGAAATACAATAAAATGGGATAAAATGTTGTATCTAGATCCATTTTTTTAATTGACATATTTTAAAAGTCACCATTTTTATTTAATTAAGGGATATATGAACAGTCATGACTTTTTGTTTGACTACCCCTTCCAATTCAATCATTTATAAATATGTCCCTCAGGCCTTCTTTCCTTACTCTAAATCATTCATTCTACTACACTTACAGTACAAATATGGTTGATCCAGATTCATACAAGAAGATTCATATTGAGTCCTTGTGGGAGCTTCAAAGGCAGTTTGATGAACTCTAGAATGATTTGGCCGACTTCGGAGCAAGACTGAAGAGGGTGGCCCTGCTACTGTCGGATGAAAATTGTTCGATTAACGATAATAATAGTAATAATAATAATAATAATAGTAATGATAATAATAATAATAGTAGTAATAATAATTAGGTTGTGTTTTTCTTTCTTTTAACGTATGTATTTTTTCTTTTTTATAGCGGATCTACCTATAAGGGATTCAAAAATCTATGTATATGTTTTGTTTAGTTTGGTTTGGTCGACTCTACATTTTTAATTCTTATTTGATATTTAATTATCATTCTATTTATTCTCTGTTCTCAATATGTCGATGCTTGGAGGTAGGGATTGAGAGCTTGTGGCAACAGAAGGTCGTGAAAAGTCATGATTCTCCTAAAACGGTTCGTTAATAAATAATAAGGAACTAAATGATATGCACTATTTATAACTGTAAAAGAAAGATTATTTAATTTAAAAAAAAGTCTCAACATTGGATTAATTAAGTTATATGAAGATTGTTAAGAAAAAGGTGAAGAGTCATGACTTTTTGTCTAAAACAAAAACACATACATTCAACAATGTTGTCATGCATCAAATTCCCCATTTGTTGCGACTGATGTATCGGCTGTTAGAAAAAATAAAAAAAGAAATTAAAATAGATCGTCCATTATATCTGTTTCCATAAATTAAAAATAGTTACTCCCTCCGTTTAAAAAAATGACCGACTTTGACTTGGCACAAAGTTTAAGAAAATAAAGAAGACTTTTGAATCTTTTGGCCTTAAATTTAAGTTTTGTCAAATGTACTAAAATGACTTTTAATCTTATGGTCCTAAACATACCATGTGGAAAGTTGAAATTAAAGTATTGACAAAAAAAAAGGGGGTTATTCTTTTTTAAACGGACTAAAAAGGAAAGCAGGTCATTCTTTTTGAAACTGAGAGAGCATTATTTTATTAAACAAACGATTATTGAAAAAGTGTTTTTTTAATTTATATAATAAAAAAGTTAGCAAATTTGGATTAATGATATGATGATAGTTTTTTTTATGAAAAAGATAGATTATATGTTGCAATAGATATATTATCTAATGCAACAGGTTCTCTATTATTGCAACAGATGATATATTTATTGTCACAGATGAGTTATCAGATGGAATAAATATAGAATCTGTTGTCACAACTCAATAAAAATGGTTCTTGGAAAGAAATAATTAATAATAATAATTTTAAAAGTCATGACTTATCACAATATTTCTTAATTTAATTAAGTCATGACTTTTTACAGTAATAAAAAATATAATTAATAAATAGAGGTGAACAATTAGATTATATGTTGCAATAGATAGGTTATCTGATGCAAAAGGTTTTATATTTGTTGCAACAGATGAAATATCTGCTGTCACAGATAAATTATCTGATGCAACAGATATAGAATCTATTGTCACAACCAAATAAAATGGTTCTTGAAAAGAACTAATTAATAATAATAATCTGAAAAGGCATGAATTATCACAATATTTCTTTTCTTAAATTAATTAAGTCATAACTATTCACAGTAATCAAAATAAAAAATATAATTAATAAATGGAGGTGAACAATCACGTTTTTTGCCTCTAATTCAAATTCAATCCTCTATAAATAGGTCCCTCCTTACTCAATCGTTCATTCAACTACACTCTATTTATTTATTATATCTCGTCTTTTATTTTACACCTGGACTTCCACCACTTTCTCTTCCCTGACTAAGGTAAGGTTTTTTCTTGCCAATTTGTAGTATACGTTGTATTAAATTTGGATATTCTTAAAATCTTTACTTTTGTTTTTAAGTTCTTTGGGAATTCATATGTGTTCTAGATTATGACTAATCCAGTGTGGGATGTTGCTTTTCTACAAGACGTCGTGAATGAACTTCGGAATCAGATTCGTGACCTGCAATGGGAACTAGGAGCAGTTAGAGCAAGAATGCTCCGTGAGATCCGCAGGCTGAGGAGGGCCTTGCTACTTCCGGTTGAAGATTGGCCTGCTGACAATGATGATAATAATAATAATAATAATTAGATTATTTTTTTCTTTTAGTCTATGTATATGTATTTATTTATTTAATAAAAAAAATTATGTTTGAACAACTTTGACATTTTAATTCATATTTAATTTTCATTCTGTCTATTATCTTCTCAACAAACATGTCGACAATTGGTCGTAAAAAGGAATAATTTAGAATCCAGTAGCAATAGTAAGATCTATCTGTTGGGTTTGTGGCAGGGGATGATCAGTTGGTGGGACAGTAAATGGTGTTTGAAATAATCATTGTTTGCTACTCAATCGAAATTTCATAAGAGAAGAAAGTTTTTAACGTGGGTCTGTATATTGTCTCCCTATTGAATGATGTTTACATTTTAATTTGAAGAAAAAGTGATTAATGCAAAGGATAAAACATGGATTTTTTTTATCTCTTCTTGATTAATGAAAAGAGACAAGTAAAATAAGGAATCAAATTAGGAAATTTGGGACTGGTTATTGGACGTAAGGAATAATTTTGAATCCAGTAGCAATAACAAGAGTTGAAATATATTGGTTATCTGTTGGGTTTGTGGCATGGGTTGATTTGTGTTGTTCCAAATAGATTAATCATCTGTTGCAACAGATATGAAGTCTGATGCAACAGATAATCAATATGGTGCAACAGATAATCAGTCTAATGCAACAGATAACTAGTCTGATATAATAGATAAATATTTTGTTACAACAGATTACTTATCTGATGCATCAAATGAGTGATCTGTTTAAATCGTGGACACTTATGTTGGATTCATGATCGGGTTCTATCCATTGTTGGAAAAATAGCAGTAACTGGTGTACCTCAATGACAAATTCGAATAAAAATTATAATTTTACTTACCAAAGTCACATATGAAGTAATGCTAAAGTGGAAAGTGATGTGGGAAACAAAATTTGACCTAAGAAATTGGTTAGATAGCAGCAGTAGCGGTAACAAAAACAACAACAACAACAATGGTCGACAAGAAGAAGATGAAGACGATAATGAAATAGAAGATGATGATAATGAAGCAGAAGATGATGAATAAAGTAGCAGTAAGAATGAACAACAATAATCGTGAAGAGAGAGAACACAACAACGGATGAGAAAAGAGAGAAACATGCCTTTTTTTCCTCCGTTTTTTGTTATATTAACTAACATTTGGATCAAAGTATAAATTTAAAAAAACTTCTGGGCTATTTTCAAACTTCTCCAACTTTCTTAATCCATAATAAAGTAATTGTCACCTCAACTCAATAATTAAGACTTGTGTCACCTACACCTTATTTTAAAACTCTTTTATCACCTACAGCCAAACCCCCAAGTAAGTTCATGGGTCAAAAGATTATTTATTTTAAATTAAGTATTTAAAAGAAAATTATGAAAAAAAAAAACAGTAAAAACTTAGACTAGTAATTATCCAAATAGGTGTTTACATAATACTTTACTCATTTAGCGTTAATTCTTGGTCACCTGTCATAGAATTTGCACACATTAATAGTTTACTTTGGCATTAAATACCTAATACTAAAATTTCTAATCACCAGGTACAAAAATTGCATTCATCATGAAAATGTCCAAACACTTATTGATACATGTAATTAATTGTAGGACTTTATCCAAATTTAAAGTGATAATATATTAAGTGAAAATAAATATTATATATATATATATTTGATTATATGTAACTAATTAAATTTGCACATGAATGTTGACGATAATGAAGATGATAATTAAGATAACTTTTTCAATAAATTTAAACGTGCTTGTCGATGTATATTGGTGTTGAATATATTATAGGTTATCATAAAATTATCTATTTTCATATAATCATCTGTTAGAAATATTAACAAATTGTAATGCTCATAAGTTTAAATTAAATGTAGATTGAAAACTTATTTTCTTACATAAAAAATCAAGAAAAAGGACTAGTCCACCTCGATCACAAACACTTTTAAGGCTGGGTTTAGGGGTGGATATTCGATTTGTTCAATTCGGTCGTTTAATATTGATTTGATTTTTTGATTTTCTGATTGACGAAAATGACAACCGTAATCAAATCAAAATAAATTTGACTTGGTACGATTTCTACAAATTCAATTCGATTATTTTGAATTTTTATTTCTATTTGGAATATTTAAATAGTGAGCTTTTTTTTTTTTGTCATAACTGGGCATTTAAAATTGGTGATCTTTTTAGAAAAAATAATTTTTTTACAAATCTATTTTTCTTTCCCAAATATAAATAACTCAACAAGGATGAAATGAAATGAAATAACCGAAAAATATTATTTATACTGAATATATAATAATATATATAATTTTTATATATATATAATATATATATATATATATTATTTATATAATTTTATTTTTTTATTTAACCAATATTATTTTTAAAAAATTGAACTGTTTAATCAAATTTCTAAAATTTGAAATCAAAATCTATCCGAAAAAACTAAAAATTTTGATTTGATTTTTTAATTTTTTTTATTTGAACTAAAATATGCCCAGCCCTAGTTGGGTTGAACTCACCATTTTAGTTTTGTTAAGTTCTATTAAGGTGTTACTGATATGTATCGTATTATATTATACTTTGAATAGATATGTATAAGAAGATTTGATTGTTTTCGTTTACAAAGAATTTCATAAAGAATTGTGGTACTGCCATTACTGGAAGTAGTAATGTATTTTAATACCTCCTACATTAACAAACGTATGTATGAGGAAAGAAAACTTGTGACAAAGATAATTTAGCATGTAAATCAAACATGAATTTTATATCTATATTATCATACATTTTTTCTCTGTTTATATTTGATGCAGCTATGTCCTTCACTGTCGTAACAATGATTGTTAATGAATCGTCAAGGCATCTTGTATGAATGAATCAGATGTTTTTGTAATTCGTCGATTTGATTCAGAATACACTTACCGTCTTAGTGATAGAGTATTGAAAAACTTGGTTGCTACAACAACTTTTGTGAGTGAATTTACAGCATCAAAATTAGTTAATCACAAGAGAATATACACACCGACAGACATAATTGAAGAGATAAATGTTGTTTATGGCGTTGATATTAACTACATGAAGGCATTACACATAAAAGAGAGGGTAATTACGATTCTTAGAGGTGGTCCATCTGATGGATATCGAAAAACGTTGCGATATATTTTTATACTAAACAAAGTGTATCATGACTCCCACATTAGGATGCGTAAGGCAACGGATAATGAGTTTAAATACTTTTTCATTGCCTTAAATCTCATGATAATTGGTTTCTAGTTTTGCCGGCATGTTGTAGTAGTTGATGGTGTTCGTTTAAGCGGACCATACAAAGGAACCTTTCAATCGGCAAGCACACTTGATGGTGCAGGTATTATTCTTTTCTTTTTTATCCTTGTTAACATATGCATATATTTATGTATTGGATTTGCTTATACATTAGTCTATTATGAATATGCATTTCTATAAATGCTTAATTAGAATATATATGTTTTAGCTTAAAATATATATATATATATATATATTTATCCTTGCTTATTATTTTTTTTTAAATTAGGTTGTATTCTTCCATGAGCTTACGGGGTTGTGGATTCTGAGAACGATAGTTCGTGGACTTGATTTTTCTATCAGTTTAGGAAAGCATTTAACGAATGAGATAATATGTGTATTGTATTGGATCGAAATGAGGGTATCATAAAAGGTTTGAGCATTGTGTATTCTAATGTCCCAGCATGTATTTGGTATTTATGAAAAAATATTTGCACACATTTTAGGAAGCAAAGACAGACTTAGTGACCTGTATTATTCTATGACTAAAGCTTATAGAAAAGAAAATTTTGATTACATTATGTCAAAGGTTGCTAAGATTGATCATAGGGTTAAGGAATACATGGAAGAAGCTGGATATAAGAAATGATGTTGAAGTTACTCACCTGCTAATAAAGGTAGAATGATGACCTCAACTATAGCCAAATGTATTAATAGTTGCTTGGTAGAGGCTAGAGAACTTCCTATTTTAAGATTTCTTGAAGAAGTTAGAATTTTATTTGCGTCATAAAATTGTGAGAACAATGAAATTGTATCTTATACCAAGACAACATTAGAAAGAAGATTTGAAGATATTTTGACTCTTAATAGCGCGAAGGCTTTACAGATGACGATATGTATTTGGATGTTTAGGAAAATAAAATTTATTTTAGTCATTAGTAATTTTTATTTTTCCATATGTATTGAAGCGTGTGTGTTAACAGTTTAAGGCAGCCGCAAGTAATCTTTACTATGTATATGCATTTGGAAGGAGGTACATTATTGATATTAAACGTGGCATATGCAACTGTAGACGATATCAAATTGATAAAATTTCCTGTCCACGCGCAATTGACATGAAGGATTGAAATGTTCCTCAATTTGTTGAAGATGAAGATGTAGTACCGCCAAAATACAGAAGACCTCCAGGGAGGTCAAAAAAAGGTAGGCATTTAAAATCAAGTGAAACACTTTCTTCAAGCTCAAACTGTTGTGATAAATACGAGCGTGCAGGTCACAATGACGCTCTCACAATTTTTTTTCAAAGAAAACATGAAAAAAGATAATTTGATTATCCATGCGATGACCCATAGTTTGATTTCGTTTGAATAAACAATTTACTTAATTCATGTAAATAATCTAAAAAAAATTTGAGCTATTTTTAATATTGTTATTTCAAATTCAGTTATTAATAATAGTTTGAGATTGCCAGTTCGTGTGTTCATTGATCCGAATGTGAGATTTGTAGTTTTATGGTACATATATTTGATAGTGTGTGTCTGTTTATTATATGTTGCAGAGTCCACATTATGTCAGATTGATAAGTAATTTTAATCGTAGTGATGTATAATATTGATGTTATATCACTGTATAATGACATAACTGACTGTATAATATTACATTATATAGTCAGTAATTCTTAAAAATTGATGAAAGGTAATTATTTCATAATCACATATGTAATGTATTATCATATCTCATTCTATGGTTGGTAAAATGATTAATATATTTGAAGTATGAAATTTGATAAAATATTGATTAAGTATTTAGATTAAATTATGTTACATACATATATATAAGATGTTTCATACATAACAGTTTCATATATTATACTGTTATCTCCAACATATCCTTATAATATTTTTTGTATGAGGATTCATTATACATGTATTTCAATGTATAATGACATAAGTAATATCTAATGTTATTATATTATATAGTCAGTAAAATGTTAAAATTTGATGAAGGTACCTATTTAATGTATTATACATGTTAACTGTATGCGATTTTAATATCTATTTTTAAATAGTTGAAAAGATAATGATATCTTACATATAATTTAGTGTATAATTATTTGTCATACTTTATAAATAAAGAAAAAAAGAGAAAATACATCAAATCCCCCCTCAACTTGTCAGAAAAATTTACCTTAGACC
>NC_061122.1:43309442-43318737 GCF_002878395.1 Capsicum annuum | reverse complement strand
TTAAAAAAAAAATAAGAAACCCAACTTCATCTTCTTCGTAACACCCCCTTCCCCCACCCTACCCCCACCCCCCAACACTCCATTTCTTCATCTTCTTAGTACCCCACCCCGTTTCTTCATCTACTTCATAACCCCCTTCCTACCAAGTCCCAACTGATCTTAGAGGTGTATATGGTAAAGTAGGTAAATCAAGAAAAGGTCTAAGCAAGTGAATTGATGAAGCAATTGAGAAAATGCATTTGGATGATTCAAGTTTGGTTCTTGGTCAAGAATTTCATGTCATGCGAATACCATCAATGACTTTTGGCTTTGTTTGTGCCATTTTTGTTGATATTTTTGAGTAAAAGATTGAGAATCTGGGAGTTTTGGGATTTGGGGTTTTGGTTAATGTGAAGGAATTTGAATTTAAAATTTTGTGTATTGGTATGTTTTTGTGATTATTTACTTGTATTTAGTCCATTGTTGGATTTTCTCAAGTTAATTCAAGTCAACTTTCATTTGATGAAGACAAAAAAATCACTGAAAAGCTTGCAACAATGAAAAATAATCATGGCAAAAATCATGGAGAAAATCACTGAAAAACTTGCAGCAACTTTTGATTTCTCAAAAAATGTTTGCAATTTTCTTTCCATAAACAAATTAACTTATGTTGCCATAATTAGACATAGATAGTTCATTAACTTTTGATTGTTGTTAGTTTTGGCTGGGAAATTTGATAAGGATCTCAAAGCAAGAATCATAATTAGACATAGACAATGAAGAATTTTGCATTGGCAGACGATAAATTTATTCATTTTCAGGTTACAGGAAGAGTTACATATAATGGACATGGGATGGATGAGTTTGGGGGGTAGGGTGGGGTGGAATCACATATTCAAGAAAGAAAGAGGAAAGGTTGGGGTTGGGGGTAGGGGTAAGGGGCGGTGGAGAAGAAAGGTTAGGAATAAATTTTATATATATATATATATATATATATATATATATATATATATTGGTTTGAGGGATTCTTTTTAAAATTATTTATGTGGCACTGATGTGGCGCAAAGTGGGGTCTGGGGAGGGTAGAGTGTACGTACATCATACCACTACCTCAGGTGAAGTAGAGAGGCTGTTTTCGATAGACCCCCAACTTAGGAACGATAACAGTATACCAAACACAAAAGATAAGTGCATATAAACTAGTACGGTACGTAAAATAAACTAACAGTATAACAAACACCAAAGATAAGTGCATATAAACTAGTATGGTATGCAAAATAGCCACACGATAATACTACAACCACAACACCACGAGCAAGAAACTCCAGACACAAAAGAACGCTCCCCTACTATTACTGACACACTTCCACCCCCTAACCCTCTACCCTAATCCGCGTCCTCCACACTTTTCTATCAAGGGTCATGTCTTTCGTAAGTTGTAATTATTCCATATCATGCCTAATCACCTCCCTCCAATATTTCTTCGATCTACCTTTACCCCGCCTAAAATTATCCATAGCCAGTGTCTCGCACTCCGCACTGGAGCATCAGAGCCCCTCCTCATCACGTGCCCGAACCAACATAATCTCACTTCTCACATCTTGTCCTCCACTAAGGCAACTCCCACCTTTTCCCGAATAATCTCATTCCTCACCCTATATTTTCTGATATGTCCACACATTCATTGCAATATTCGCATTTCTGCTACCTTCAACTTTTAGGTGTGGGACTTTTTAACTGGATAGCACTCCGTTCTATATAACATAACCGGACGGACTACCACTCTGTAGGAATACACTGAGTATGTTGTTGTCGTTGTTGCTGTTGACGTGGTGCAAACGTGGAACGAGTGTACTGCACTCTCCGTAGTGAGAGTGATATAATATTATTAGGGTGGTATAAAATTCACTTGAAAGTTGTTAAGAGGGGTATATCATTTCCCAATTATTTTAGGGTCTAAAGTAAGTTATGGAGATAAGTTCGGGGAGGGGGTATGATGTATTTTCTCTTACAAATATTATACAATCAAATGTATAATTTAGTGTATAACTTTTTGTCATATGTTACATGTAATTGTAAGGTTGTATTAAAAAATATTAATGTATAATTGTTTCTTATACATTAGTTATAAATAACAGTGTGATGTATTAGCTGCAAATATAGATAGTAATTAACATATTTATGTATAAGGTATAATTAAACAATTTAAGTATATAATTTTTTTAGTGATGATAGTATGGATATATTTTAAATTTAATGTCCGAGATAATATATATAAGTTATTGCAATTTATACATAACATTCTAATGTTTGAGAAGTACCAATATAATAGATTTTACGTCATTGCAATACACTGAATTAAAATCGAAACAAGGTCCTAATAAACGACGTTGCTAACTATAAATAACATATGTATGTATAAGTAGTTCCAATAGAACAATAAAAACTAAAATTCAAACCAACATAAAAAACTAACAAGTATTGTAATTTCCTAACATCCATTACTAAAACAAGAATTTAAATGTTTTCATGCAGAAGGTTTAAAAATTGTGCTACTCTAAAGTAACTATTGCACTTTCATCAATTGTTTGGAGATAACTATTCCTTGAACGCGAATGATAGTCATTATCACCGGTGTATCCTTCAACTGTCTTGATCACTCCGTAATTTTAGAGTAAAGATACATAGCCTGTACGTTGAGTTTGTGTGTCAAACTACATGAAGACACTCCCAGTCCTTCACTTAAGATTTTTGCATATGCAGTAACAAAAATGCCACAGTCCCTGAAATAAAAAAAATTATGATTTAACAAGTCGTTCAAAAATTATTACATGTGTATACATGTAAAAGATCTAAAAAATACACTTACAGACTAGCACACACTTGATATGGTATGTTTTGGACATAGTGAACATCAAATGGGTTTGAATTGAGAAGTTGAGTGCGCTGATCAAGCTTGTCTTTGTACTCATTTAGTGTCGCCCAGTCGGTACGTTCTGTCCTTTCAAAAAATTCACTGTCTGACAAGTAAGTAGGTAACATCACTGCCAACTTGTGTATTTCATTTTATGGGTCCCTTTTTCTTGTACTTAATAATGAGTCATAGACATATGTCACTCTCTCCTTTATCATAATTACAGCCAACACCCAGTGAAACTCTTTGCCACAGTTAACTGGAACATAGACTTCATCAATTATATGTCATGGTAATCCCGCAAGAATACATAATTCATTAATTGTGTTGGTGATTAATTCTTCATTTCTAGCCACAACACTTGATTCTGCATTGTCCTCTTGCGTAGAGGTCCAAACGTTTAAAGCATCTGAATAATATCTGTGATATGTTTTCTCAATATAAGTTTTGAAGAAGCAACTTGTTGTTGTATATCTATAATTTTTACCTAACTGTATCTTCGATTTCTTTCTCAAATGGTAGAAGATCACATCTAAATGCTACATATACAAACAGTAAAAGAGATAAAATATGATGATACATAATAAGAACATATGCATAGCAGATCAAAAAATCACATTAATAAACAGTTTGATAATTTACAGTAATTGGAACATTAATGTATGAGAAAGCATTATACTTTACTTTCTATGTATGATGTTAGTGTATTTGTTTTTAGCTTTAAGTAAAAAATCTTTCACACTATTGTATGAGAATGTATAATACATTAACCATTATGTATGATGTTTTGTCATCGTCTATGAAATTTACATAGCAAAAATTAGATTTTTACTCTAACAACAGTATGTTTAGGATACTAGTTACACTATTGCATGAAAGTTAGTTTAATTTACCTAGGCGTTCCAGCTTATGTTATACTTTACTTTATATGTATGAGAAGGTATTATACTTTACTTTCTATGTATGATGTCTGTGTATTCGTTTTTAGATTTAAGTAAAAACCTTTCACTCTATTGTATGAGTGAGTCTAATACATTACCCATTATGTATGATATTTTGTCATCGTATTTACACTCCAACAATAGTATGTCTAGGATATTTATGTACACATTATTGTATAAAAGTTAGTTTAATTTAACTCATCGTTCTAGCATGTGTTAGATTGCGACATCATGTAGAACCAATTCTTTGACTGTGGATTTGCAACGATGAAATTCAACTCCAAACAAACTAGGCCGAAATAATTTTTAGGTAGTGATTGTCGTTCTGTTTCATGTACCATTAACAATGTATAATGGTTATATCTGATCATGTTGACGTACTATTTTGTTTTTACAAAAATGTTTCAAATTTCTTACTTGCTAGCATGATATTTCAATAAACCTTTCGCAATTCATTTAGAGTAATCCAACATTAATTCAGTAGGAAACTCTTGAGCAATGGTAAAACTCTTGAAGGCATACTTCTGCTTCTCTTCATTATCATAACTTTCTTCTCCCTTTGAACTTGAATCAAATTTTGTTAGGTACGGTGACCTAAAAATTCTGGACTTCTTTCGATCCCTTTTTACTGGTGCTTTCATCGCATTACGATTTTGAACTTGAGTATCTGAGAGATCAGGTAGAAACTGACTGTTGGAAGCATTCGTTGGCTCTCAACCATTATATTTGGAGTACCAACATTCAGAGGCTTTGTAGTTAATTGTGTTGTCAATCCATATATGAGTGCATCAACAGCGTCTTGAACTAAATTTGTTATCGTCCCACTGAAATCATCCTACATACATGGTTCTTAATGTGTTATGTAGTGATAAATGAATTGCTTAGAAGCGTCAATGAAAAAAATATAGCAATCAGATTTTCCATACTTCATATACAGATGTAAATTCTTTTTTAATACATTATTTTTCATCGTAATATCAAAATATTCTAAATGCATAATAAATCATTGGTACTGAAAAACATAAAATTTTCATACACAACATATATAAGTATAAGTAGTTGCAAAACATATTATTTATAAAACAATTGCAAATCTTTCATACATAACAGTTTCAAGTATAAGTACTTAGAAATCATAAGAAATTGCCTGTACTACGTAACAAATATATGTATAAAATTTTTCTATACATAACGTATATTTGTATAAGTTGTTTCATACACAGTAGTAAAATATGTTTAATTAGCTACATCAAATCAGTAATACATAACATTTATCTGATTATGCAGGTCTCATACATAAAAAAAAATATGTATAAAAAGTTGAAAAATCTATTATATAGGATCAAAAGACAAAAAATCAAAGCTCTATAATTCTAAAGTAGGCACAGATCTCCCATACACATCAGTTCTCCCATATAAATATAGAATAATATCTTCAAAATACCTTCTGTTGGCTTTGAACATCACTTGTTGTTGTAAATTCAGTATTTTTGTTGATGCATCCTTAAAAATTCATGTCCACGAATTGAATTTTTAACAGAATCATAATTTGAGATGTCACTCAGTGGACCCTTATCCTCATCTTTATTTTGTTTAAGAACTAAAAAAGAATGTTTACAAATGGTAAAAATATATATTTATACTAACAAACATATCTATTGAAAAAAAATATCGAAAACTCTTCTATGATTGGACTGTTCTTTTTTTTTCTTTGCCACCTTCTTCCTTATCATCCACTTTCTCATCCTATATAAAATCACCATACGGTTGTATGAATATTTTTTCAAACTAATAAAAAATAAATGTATAAAAATTTTATACCAGTGATTCTTTATTTGCTTCTTGCTTCAAAGCTTTCACAATCTCGGCAGGTATATTTGATATTACTGTTACCAGATCAGCAATCTTTTTATCAACCTTAGTACATACACAAAATCAAATATTAGTATCAACGCTATATTATTAAAACAAAAATATCAATAATAAAGTTAACTTACATAATTCTTGATATACGAGTTTATCTCATCCATGTCCGAATTCAACTTAGAAGTCTTATGAGGCATTGTGAAAGATAAGGAAAAGTCTTGACGTGCTTACGCTTTGGAGTCGCAACTGTTTGTCCTTACTGACCATGTTCAAATTAAATTGATGCCTTATCTGTTGAAGCATCTTCTATTTTTGAAAAAGACCTCGATACATATCCTAATGAATGCACACGCGTAGAAATCTCATAATCTTTCACATCTGAACTATCTTCCTCAAACATTACTGTCGTTTTTCTCTTAGATGCTTGTTCAGTTGATAAATCTAAAGATAATCCGGCCTTAGTAAAAAATTTTACGGTGGTATAGTTCTTGAATCATCAAAATCTTTAGTCACCCTTTTTAAGTTGCGATCAACAAAAGTGGTAGCATCGGATGTTGTAAGTCGATCACACATCTCAAATCCTCCGTAAAATATAAATTCAACCTCTGAACTTCTTCATGTGTAGATTGTAAATTCTTGTAAGCAAACTGTTAAAGTAAAACCCACAGAAAAGTATTAGAACTACAAGAAAATGAATTGAACAAAAAAATAAAGAAAAGGATATACATAAACTTTACTGAACATTCCAACCATAAAAAACTCATATTTAGGTCTCACAAACTCTACAAACTAGTTGAATATTCTTGAAATAACATTTCTCTAATGGACCATAATTTTTTTATCGATTTAAGAGCAACACTCAAACATCCAAACATTGAGTATATGTGGCATTCCACCTAAAGAGTATAACTGTTTTGCGATGAACAAATTTTGTCACCATGAATTCATCAACTTCTCAAATGTAATCTTTCCTCATGAAAAATATCTGTAACGACCATCCTCAAACATCTGAAAGTGGGCGAAACTAATTAGTGATTCACGATGTTGTGAAACAAGAATGTATGAACAAAGTATAGTATGAAAATATTCAACGCATCTTGAGAGTTATCAAAGTTTTCCATCTTCACACATTCAATCAATGTTTTAGATATTCCAGCTTTAATATTGGGGAAATACTTTGACATCAAAGTTGATTTGGGCGATGAAGTATACATATATTCATCAATATTATCAGTACATTTAATACCGGTAATTATGAAAAACTCAAGCATAGAAAATTTTTGTTTATTATCCTGTACAAAAACATGAATCTCATCATGTTTTTCCTGTTGGATTTCTAGCATCAGAAGGCATTCAGATATTTGCCTTATCCAGTTGCACTAAGGCATGTCGAGGAATACACTAAGGATTGTATTTCTAAATGTCCCAATAATTTCTTCTCCAAAATAATTCTTTATATCTTCTCTAAATTCCTGGTTACATGAGCTACCAATATGCAATGGGTCAATCGAAACTTTGTCAATACGATATTTCATGCCCTGAGACAATAATAGCAAACACAAAAAAAAGGATAAACATATCAGCAACCTTATACATAGTAAAAGATAACCTGATATAACAGTTTTACATGTATGTATACACCTTATACATATTAGAATATAATCTTGTCAAATATATAATGTAGCCTTATACATAATGTAAACATACTAAAATGTACAATAAAAAAAGGTATACATAACAAAAAGGTATGTCAAAGAATATTAACGTTTAGTATAAACTTCTTAATGTATAATGAAAACTAATTAATGTATAATGTCAGCATAAATGTATGGGATTAATACAATAGCTTTACAATGTATTATAATTCTGTTGTATAAGTTTATAATCGTAAACTATATTGTACCCAAACTAATGCATAGTATACTTGATCTAATGTATGAGTTTAACATTGTTAATGTAATTTATACTACAATTCTACTGTATAATGTTTTCATTATGATGTATGCTTTAACAAAATGTTTATCAACGTATAAGAACCCATTTACTGAAGTAAATAAAGTAATATAAAAACTATACCTTTGGTAGACGTGATCGTCCTGAATCATCAACCTTTTTCTTTCTTGATGATTTTTTAGGTGTCTTGTTTAAACTTGAACAGACAACTTCCCTCAATTTCTTTATTGTTACTGGATCGTTTCGGTGCTTCGATCGGTTCTCTGTGAAATTGGGTTCTTCATAATCAAAAGTACCAAGAACAGAATCAACAACAAAAATAGTTTGTTCTTGACCATCTAACTGACTAAGTCTTGGACTAAAACTTGGGGCAGACTCCATTACAAAGTTAATACATTATGGATTAACTATCATACCCCTTTTTCGCCCGAGAAAATAGAAGTCGAAAGATTTTTCCAACTAAAAAGTGACGGTTTTGAATAGGGTTTAATTTATTATTTTTAGAGTTGCCACTTGAAATTAAATTATGGTGTTCCAAGTCACCTTTTTGAATCTCTAGTCAAAAGAAAATGACTCTTTGTTGGTCTGCGAAAATAGAATACTGGGTAAGGAATTCTGTTGATTGAGGGGAAGGTGTGAGGCACCCCTCGAATCCCGTGGTTCTAGCACGGTTGCTTTTATTGACTTATCTTAACTTAAACTATTTGATAAATTATGTTAAGACCTATTTTCGCTCATATTTTAATATCTAAAACCTGTATATAATCTTATATTAAACTAGTGAAAATTAATCTTTAAAAAAATATTTATCAAGGTACATTATTGCATCCCTGAATTGTTTTTAAATATTTAGAAAGATGCGTACACCGCATTCTTATTCGAGACAGGATTTAATTATCCTATATTTTATCTAATACTTCAAAGCCTGCTTATTTGAAATGATACCTAATTTTAACAATAGATTTGAATAAATTCATTTAAGGTGATTAGTAAATTAAAAATAAAATAATTAATAAGTTTTATTAATATGAATAAAAATAAAATAATAAATAAAAATTTAAAATAAATAATAATAATAAAATAATATAAATATACAAAATATAATTCTATTGTATTACTTTTATTAGATGATCTCCAAATAATAATAATAATAATAATAATAATAATAATAATAATAATAATAATAATAATAATAATAATAATAATAATAATAATAATAATAAATTAAAATACATACATAAACAATAAATAACTAATATAAAACATTTTGACTCCAAGGATCTGTAACAATACGCAAGTTATACTTGTCAGTGAATTTACGCAAACTAGTATATATTTTCTAGCGGAAGGTTACCGAAAAAAGGAGAAAAAGGAAGGCTCGCCAGCGTTGGTGTAGCCCGACTGGCGGAACAACGACGAAAAAAGGGAGAGGGATGGAAATGGGTCACCGGCGCTGGTGGCAAAAATCCGGTGAGGGATTGGCCGAAAAGGGAAGTTTTCAGGCGACGGGAAGAGGAAGAGAGGGTTGACAGCGGGGGTCCGATTGGTTCGCCACTGCAGCGGTTCCAGTCAGATTTGGTGTGTAGGCCGGATGGGAGTGTTGGAAGATCGCGAATCCGGCGTTTATCGTCGGTTTTATGAG
>NC_061122.1:43297345-43306442 GCF_002878395.1 Capsicum annuum | reverse complement strand
TATGTGTGTGCAGTGTATGTTTCTGGTGAATGTAAATATGCAGGTAATAGTCCGAAATTATAACATGTCCATTTTTCTTTTCTCTGCTATTTCTTTCTGTTCTGAATTCAACTTAGCAATATATATATAAACACTTACTAATTTAATATACAACATATAATAACATATATATTCACCTAATAAATCAACAACAACAACACATTATGAACAATATATGAAAATTTTTTAAACAACTTTATTTATATTTTTGATTCATAATAAAGTTTATGCAATAAATTATATAGGATCATAAATTATTAAGTTGAACAGAAACACGAAGTTGTCACCGAAATCTTCAAGCAAAATTTTGAATCTCGACTCTTTCTCTCTTTATTGTCTTATGTTTTTGAGTTTTTCTTCACTGTCTTTTCTTTTTACTTTGTGTTTCTTTCTGTATTTTTTTTTGATAGTCTAGAATAATATGAAGATCCTTTTTTCTGATGGTGAAAGATTCCTTAAATACAAGAAATCTTGGGGGAAAATGTAGGGGAAGCGAATAGTTATTATTTGAAAGGGGAGATTTAAATTTTAAAAATAAATTTTTTTTTTCTTCTTCTTCCTCATTTTATTTTTTATTAATACTAATAAATAAAGATAAATAATAAATAAAAATAAATGAATAAAATAATAGAATAAAAATAATAATAAATATAAATATAACTAATTAATTTTTATATTTTAAGAAAATAAAATATATATTTATAAATAGCCAAGAATAAATAAAATAGTACTAAAACTACAAATTTATTGAAATTTAGAAAACAAAAATATATTATTATTATTATTTAAAAAAACATTTTGTATTATTTTTAAAACTAGAATAAAATAAAAATAAAAATAAAAAAGCTCAAAATTAACATTATTTAATTATTTATTTTTTAATTAAAAATTTATTAAAATAAATATAAAAATTTAATTAATATCAGACCAAATATAAATATTTAATATCGAAAAATAAATTAAAATTCGAGGAGGATAAAAAATCATGTGTCTACATTTTTGCCATACAAAGAAGTAGACAAGATATGATTTTTGACCCTCTAATTATTTGAAAGGTAAGGATAAAATAAAATTAAAATAAAAGAAAAAATGTGACTGAGTTCTGGTTTTGAACTTCCTACCTATCCCGGGTTATAAAGGAATCAGGTTACGAGTAGTTCAAAGGTAACATGGTGAGAAAATGAGTTAGACGTCGAGTGAGATTCTGTCGAGTTTTTGGTTTACGACTTCTACCTTTTACATCCACATGAATAACAAAAATCAAAAATGAAAAATACAAGTGAAAGATGCAATTTCTCTAGAATGTTGATTTGAATCTTCATGACTTGAACTTGAAAATTCACTCTATTCTTCAGACGGGCTCCTGACTTACTTTTTTTCTCTTCACCCTATTCTTCATGCAGGCTCCTTCCTGGCTTGCTTTTTCTTCACCCTATTTTTCAGGCTGGTTCTTGAATTTTCTTTTTCTTTACCCTATTCTTTAAACGGGCTCCTGGACTTCTTTTTTCTTCACCTTGTTCTTCAGGCGCGCTCCTGGACTTCTTTTTTCTTTCACCCTGTTCTTCAGGCGGGTTCCTGGACTTTTTTTTTCTTTCGCCCTGTTTTTCAGGCAGGCTCCTGAACTTTCTTTTTCTTTTATCTTGTTCTTCAGGCGGGCTCTTGGACTTTTTTTTCTTTCACCCTGTTCTTCAGGTGGGCTCCTAGATTTCCTTTTTCTTCACTCTATTCTTCAGGTGGTCTTTTGGACTTCTTTTTTCTTTCACCTTGTTCTTCAGGCGGGCTCCTAGACTTCCTTTTTCTTTACCCTATTCTTCAGGCGGGCTCCTAGACTTACAAATTCTTCATCCTATTGTTTAGGCGGGCTCCTGGACTTACATTTCCTCCACCCTGTTCTTCAGGTGGGCTTCTGGACTTCCTTTTTCTTCACCCTATTCGTCAGACGGGCTCCTGGACTTTCTTTTTCTTCACCATATTCTTCAGGCGAGCTCCTAGACTTTCTTTTTCTTTCACCCTGTTCTTCAGAAGGGCTCCTGAACTTTCTTTTTCTTTCACCCTGTTCTTCAGGCGGGCTCCTAGACTTTCTTTTTCTTTCACCCTGTTCTTCAGGCGGGCTCCTGAACCTTTTTTTTCTTCACCCTGTTCTTCAGGCGGGCTCCTGGACTCATATCAAAACTAAAAAGAAAACTATCCTAAACAAAGATTATTATAAAGAGATATTTCATTTTCTGAAAAAGTAAAGTTTCAAACAACAGGAATTAAATTTTTGCCCCGATTTATCGTCAGAGAACTTTTGTGAAAGTCACATCATAACTACTTGAAAAAATCGAACAAAGAAATGCATCTTCTATGGGTTAATTGGAATGATTCGACTAGAAAGTGCATTTTCTAGAAGTCAAAGGGAATGACTTGACTAGAAAGTATATTTTCTAAGAATAAAGAGGAATGACTCAACTAAGAAGTATATCTTTTAGGAATCAAGTGGAATGACTCGACTAAAAGGTACATCTTATAGAAATCACGGGGATTGACTCGACTAAAAGGTACGTCTTATAGAAATCAAGGGGAATGACTTGACTAAAAGGTACATCTTATAGGAATCACAATGAATAACTCAACTAAAAGGTACATCTTATAGGAATCAAGGGGAGTGACTCGACTAAAAGGTACATCTTATCGAAATCAAGGGGAGTGACTCGACTAAAAGCTACGTCTTGTTGGAATCAAGGGGATGACTCAACTAAAAGGTACGTCTTATAGGAATCAAGGGGAATGACTCGACTAAAAGGTACGTCTTATAGGAATCACGGGGAATGACTTGATTAAAAGGTATGTCTTATAGGAATCAAGGGGAGTAACTCGACTAAATGATACGTCTTATAGGAATTAAACGGAATGACTCGACGAAAAGGTACGTCTTATAAGAATCAAGGGAATGACTCGACTAAAAGGTATATTTTCTAGGAATCAAGGTATAATTTAAGAAGTATATCACCTAGCAATTGAAAACTGAAATATCTGGACAAAGAAGTATGTCTCTGTGGGATATAGGATGATGAATTTTTATCATAATTTGATTATCAAACCTATGTAGCAACATTATTTTCTGCATTTGTAGAAATAAGGCAATGCAACCGTTGATATTTATGCTCTGAAGTCCTTTATTTGAAGGTAACATGTTTCCTGTTTCATCAAAGAGAACTTGTGAGTTTAAAAAACTTGGTGGAAGGTTTGTGGCTTTAGCTTCCGTGGAAATCACTCTTGCCCTCGTCACATTTAACCTTGCTTCCAACTATTAAAAACTGTCACCGACTTGCTGCATTGTTGACCCAAACTCAGACTATTAAAAGTGACCCTGAAACAAACACAGTATCTCTGCTTTACCATGCTTCTAAAATAAACCCTTTGAACCTTGGTATTTCCATGAGTTTCCAGACTTTTTTTATTGACAAAACTTTCTGCATGCCTTATTTCAGCTCACAATCATGTCTCTTTCATGTATTGGCTTTTTGTCTTGTTTTGTGAAATTGAAGAAGCTAGTAGCCAATCTTGAAATCTTTTCTCTCTTGTTATGACACGGACTCGACTCAAAGACACGAAAAAAATGATAATAATTTTTATTTGAGGACAAAGATACCAAAAAAACAAAAATAGAAAAATAAAAAGAAGAAGAAAAAAACAATAAACATTTTTTTTTTGAAACAACGGAAGAAAACTTATCTGGGTGTGATAACCGATTCCAGCAATCATGACATACATTTTGAATTAAACAATCTGATCTCCCCACACTAATCATTACAACTCTTGTCCACTTATTGAGTTTAAAATGGAATCAATTTTGAATATGCTCCCTCTAGATCACAATCCTCCTTCGGCTAGTGGCACCTCTATGGGTTTTCGCCAAAGCCTATGTTATTTTCATTTCTATCTCAGCTTACTGTCGCCTTATGGTGCCCAAAAGGATTTTCACCAATAAGACTCTCATTTTTACTTATTCATTCATTTTTTCATTTTTTTCTTTTTGAAAATAATGTCCAACATACAAAACATCATGCACCCATAACATATTTAGCCTTGACATTGTCAAAGATCGATCTGAAGGTCTTTCTTTGATTATAACTTGACTTTTGAAAAAGGTTAGAAAGAAAGGGAGACACGAGGCTCAATAATTTACATAATATTGGATAAAATATACAACTTTTGGAATCGACTCTTATAAGGAAGTAAACTTTACCCCAATTTTATTTCATTCTGGGTAATTTGAATTTTCTTTTGGTTGGACCGAACCCCAAAGTAGGGCTGCCTACGTATCTTGTCATAGCAAGAATTAGGTCAAACGTAGTTCAGAAAACTTGTTCTTTTGCTTGATTCTGATTTTTTTTCAGTTGTTATTGACTCTTTTTCTCTTTTCTTTATTTTTGCCACATTTTTCTTCACTTTTTTTTTGAAGTTTTTCTGACTCTAGTCATTTGCTCGACACTTTTCTTTCATGCTTTGCTGACTCTATCTTGATTCCAAAAGAGAGGTATGAAAGAAAATAACACTAAATCTCAAATGAGGTAAACAAAGGATGACACAATATTTGGATAGTAGAATAAAATGCCTTCTTCATACCAATCCTTAAAAATACAAGTACATAACATGCAATATGAAAGTGATAGATAAAGATCGTGTGTGACACTTTAATAATATTAAATTTAACTGAGCATGTGTGGCACTTCTTATTTTACACTTGTCAAACCTACAACTCTATCTTTGTTGTACATCCCTCCTATCGAATGACTCATGCTTTTGTGGAGCTGATTATCTTCTTGTTTCTCTTGAATAGGGATCTCGCATTCACTATTTGACCTAATTGAAACATGTCTTTCAATTGATAACCAAGTTATTCTTGTGATTCTCAAAATAATTGCCTTAATTTTCAAAGAAAGCTTCAACTTGATCACCAAATGCCTCAACACTACCTATTTTTCCAACAGTCTTTTTTTTTCTAACTTTAGCTCTCTGATTCAATATTTCATGATTAAACTGAATTTTAAGATCCGATGGAAAATTTTGCGGTCATGTCATAACACTAGAATCAACATAAAATGTATTGTGTAAAGAAGACAAACAAACAACTTAAAAATAAGACAAAACAACAAGGACACCATATTTCATTAAAAGAAAAGATAGAAGGGTTTAAACAAAAATGACAAACAGACAAAACAAGATAGATTTCAAACTACAATCCTGAAATAATTTGAAAAACAGAAAGAAAAACAAAATAAAATACCAACAATCCTTCAAAGTAAGGGAAGGAGTGACTTTCCAATTATTGAGCTTGACATCTTAGCTACTGGTTTGCATATCGACATGAGTAAAGCTTCCACCAATGTCCAACACATTTTCTTCAATAAATAAATTCTGGATCTCCATGCTTGATTCATTGTTTTCCATGTATTGTGCATTATCGTGTGTTGGTGAAGAATTCCTTGTGACGCTCGTAGTGTCAATGTTTTGCACTACAATCAATTTTTCTTGAATCATTCTTTCTATTCCTCTTTTCAAAGCACGACAATCCTCAATACTGTGACCCTGAATATCAGAATGATATGTACATCGTACATGAGGATCAAAATTTCTTAAATGTAGATCAGGAGTACACTCAAGCAGGGGAGTGATTATGCCCAACTTTCTTAATTTCTGGAATAAACTGGCATACAACTCCGCAATTGGTGTAAAATTATCTTTGACTTTCTCCTCTTTGCAAATTTCGGCCTCGATAAAAACTTGGACTTAGAAATTCCTTGATAAATATGTGGGGGTCGTGGATGATGTCGAGGGACCGGTGCATGCCATTGTGGATAAGGAAACAGATGAGCATTCAACTGTGCATTGTTCAAAGGATACTGAAGATGTGGAACGAAATATCTTAGATTTTGCAAAGAGGCACCTTGTTGCAAGTGAGCATATAAATTTGATACGCTAGCTTGGGATTGAGACTGAAAATGTTGATGAGTTGGACCTCTTGAGCTCTTCTTTGCCCCTGTAACGACAATAGGTATGTTTTTCTTTTTCTTCTTTTCAGTCCCTCCCAACTGATGGCAATATCGTCTCAAGTGTTTTACAGAATCCTCGTACCCATCATGTTCCTCAAATTTTGATATCTCAAGGCTTGGGAAAAAGTTAACACTTGAAGACATGCCTCAGTCTTTATATGCCACATCTTTATAATTTATAATTCCCTGAGAATTTTTCATAGCCTTTTCTGTGCTCTTCATTTTCCTAGCCATTTTCTTTTGCTTTTCTGCCATGTCAGACTTCTTAGTAAGAAATTTTGGTGGTCCAACTAATATAGATGTGGGCTCAGGAGTATAATAGTGATCATCAAGAGTGTTGAATATCGACTTACTAGTAGATTGGGGAGGCACAATCGCCGGATCAAAAGCTAAGGTGGAAACCTTAATAGAGGGTTGAGCAACAAAAGCAGAGACTATAGGTGGTGCTATCTATGTGGTCGATTTATACTGAAGATCTAGAGAATGAATGATTGAAATATTGGGGTTCTTTTAGCTTGAAGTAGATTTTGAGGCATGTTGTGACGCATAACCAATAGCAGAAAACTGACCTTGCAATTTTGGTGAAAAACTCAAAGTATTTGTAGGGTCAATAGTGAAAAATGGAGGAGGAGGCAGCCCACTAGTCCAAACTCGATACATTTCCAACATTTGTTTCCTCGAACTCACAATCTCTTGCTTTAACCTCTCATTTTCCTGACTCTTTGTCTGATCCATGATTTTACTCTCTATATTCTTGCTGGACATGACTTTCTTCCCTGAATTTAGTGTAATATGGGGGACCAGCCAAAATGCCATAAACCAACCACCTTAAACTTACTGTTAAGAAATAATAAAGGCGTTAGAATGCAACACTTTTTCAAAAACTCTTTTCTTTTATCCTTTTTTAATTTAGAAAAGATCACTAAACCCTAAAAGGGAGCCTACGTATCTCATTAAGATGAGAATCAGGTGTGCATAGTTTTTGAAAACTAGAGATATGAAGAAACATATTTTTCTTTTAATTTGAAGAATGAGAAAGATTTTTTTTTTTTTGAAATAAATAATGATAAAAATATATTTTTTTATTTTCAAAAATAAATTTATTTATTTTTATATACTAATCAAAAACTCTCTTCTTTATTTGTTTAGAAGGAAACACAAATATATTTTTTCTTTCTTTAAAAACAGCGAATCCATGAAGGATTGTCTACGTATCTCATCAATGTGAGAATCAGGTGTGCGTAGTTGTTGAAGCTGGAGATATGAAGAAACATAGTTTCTGTTAATTTGAAAAATGAGAATTTTTTTTTTAAATTTATTAATAATGATAAAAACATATTTTTATTTTATTTTTTAAAATAAATTATTTTATTTTATTTTATATTTCGATCAAAAATTCGCTTCATTGTTTGTTTAGAAGGAAACACAAATATATATATTTTGTTTCTTTAAAAATCACTAAATTCATGAAGGACTGCCTACGTATTTTATTAAGATGAGAATCAGGTGCGCATAGTTCTTGAAATATATGTCGTATAAAACTCAGCCTCAGGACCCCTAAAGGTTCAGGGCTATTAAGATTTTTATATATTTTTTTATAAAAACTTAGCCTTATGATCCCTAAAGATTCAGGGATATTACAAATTGGGACCTCGCAAGTACACCAAAATATGTTATTTGCGGATGATGTATCGCTGATTGATGAGACGCTGGGTGTGTGCGAATGAGAAATTGAAGGTTTGGAGGTAAACCTTGGAATCTAAGGGGTTCAGGTTGAGTAGGTCCAAGATGGAGTGAGAATTAGACCCTCATAGTTCATGGAGACAGTAAAACTATGTTACTATATATTTAAAAAATTTTCTTTCTTTTTAAAAATATAATTTTTCTTTAAAAACGATTCACTAAATTTGAGGATTATATAATCTTTTGCATTTTAAAGTTGCCTAAAAGTCAGTCAACAATCAGATAGCCTTCTAAACAAATGTCAAAGAGCACGTAGGATGCACATTTTGGTCATTGTCAAAGGTACACCTGTGCTAGACAAACTCGACCCCCGTGTCCAGTCCCGCTAAGTCAAATCCACATAATACAAATAAAGTGAAACCTAATAGGGATAACCAGATTCTGAGTTTCAGTTCTTCTGGGTTTATCCTAATAAGGGTCTAGACTGGCTTACCCGAGCGGACACTCGAGTCGGAGAAGGACAACTTGTTCGATAGCAGTGCTACCCCGCCTTCATTGTTGATCCGAACCCCGCCTTAACATGTGTGACTATAATCCTTCACCAGGTGCCTTGACACTCCGGCTATCTCAAAAAGAAAGTAGGATGCATATGCTGCATTTCTTCTATTCTATTTCAGAGACTCAGAGGGGGTGTGCGAGAGAAGATAATTTATAATACAGTTTAACAATATCAAAGCAGTAAATGAGCGACAATTAGCAAATAAGGCTAACAAACAAAAAATAAAAAATAATTAAAGCAAGTATAGTCAATATTACAAGCTCAAATTCTTATGTTCTTCCCCAGCAGAGTCGCCAGAGATGTCACACCTATTTTTCGCCCGAGAAAATCAAAGTCGAAGGGTTTTTTCAATTAAAGTGACGATTTTGAATAAGGATTAATTTATTTATTTTTAGAGTCGCCACTTGAAATTGAGTTATGGTGTTCCAAGTCACCTTTTTGAATCTCTAGTCAAAAGAAAATGACTCTTTGTTGGTCTGCGAAAACAGAAGATCAGTTAAGGAATTCTGTTGACCGAGAGGAAGATGTGAGGTATCTCTCGAATCTCATGGTTCTATCACGGTCGCTTTTATTGATTTATCTTAACTTAAACTATTTGATAAATTATGTTAAGACCTATTTTCGCTCATATTTTAATATCTAAAACCTGTCTATAATCTTATATTAAACTACTGAAAATTAATCTTTAAAAAAATATTTATCAAGGTGCATTATTGCATCCTTGAATTGTTTTTAAATATTTTGAAAAGATGCGTACGCTACATTCTTATTCGAGACA
>NC_061122.1:43276328-43294345 GCF_002878395.1 Capsicum annuum | reverse complement strand
TTTAGTTAAAGTTAAGGATAGGCTCATCCGATGTGGACATCTACTTTGGAAACAAGTAAAAGAGTGATATTGGTAAATTATTTTTTAATGAACTTTTTAAATTAATTTTCACATTTCAAAAAATTATTTATTTTAAAATGGAAGAAGTGTATATAATGTCGGTATACATAAGTTGAACTTCTTTATCAATAAATCCACCACAGAAAAAGATCTTGAAAAATTATAAGCTTTTTCACGTTTTGCGTACAAAGAAAATGATAGTGTTAGAGTTCGTGCCCTATTGATTATCTTATTTTCGCCTAACTGTTGCTTATCGATGGAACGGGTTGCCCGACGTGTTCCACTGACGTGTTTCAAGGAAGCAGTAAAATAAAAAGTAAAGAACACAATAATTTTTTCGTGGAAAACACCCAGATCAAAAGATGTAAAAAACCACGACCTGCACCTCTACATGATTTAACCCCAACTTCATTAAATAACTCGGAGCCTCAACAACGACTGATTAGAAAACTCTTGTAACCAACAAACAGAAATCATAAACTCTGATCCTTATATCTTAATAACTAGGAATTATAAACCCTAATTCCTATAACTCAACGACTAGGAATTATAAACTCTAATTCCTAACTACAAACACACCTCCTAAGGTATGCGTTCCCAAAGTCTATGAGTTTTCCCTAACTCAAAGACTATCTCCTAATTCAGTTTATAATACACTAAAACTAATATTACATCAATAGCTGAAACATAATGAACAACTCGAAAAATCAAAGATAAAACTCTTAGATGGATTCTATACTTAGGACCTGGTTCTTCAATGTGTTTCTTCAGTGATTGAATAACACTTCGTGAAGTCAATTTGTCGATTGTGATTTTCTGCTTTGTAAGTGCGTGAATTACTGATCTAAATGATGCATCTTCTATTTAAGCACAACTCTCCAAAGAGTCATTATTTATTTTAAACTCCTCCTTTAATCAAAATTCTCATTACATAGAGTTCTACTTCAAGTGAGACTCCTTCTTCAATTCCAACTCTTGTCTCCTTAGTGTTGTAGTCAATATTCAACTCTTTAAATCAACTTATCTTCAAGTATTTTACTCAACAATAACTTCTTCAATTTCTCACGTGATCAGTACCTTGAGTATATCAGAATTAGGCTTGCTCATTCGTTCCTAACTTTCAGCAATCTTTGTCTGCATCTATCAGTAAAACCTGAAACCTGCCTTTCTATGCTTAGACCAGGTCAAGTAACATGTTCCATTCATGTGTCAGTCATCAAAAACTTCATTAATCTAACAAAGAGTCCTTCAATTTATATGTTTCCTATCTTGCGTAGACATCTTCAATCTGCAGAATCTTTCTCCTTCTACACATAGGACTTTTCAGGATATTTTCAGAAGTGAAACTCCTTCTTTACGTAGGACTCCTTTTTCAAATCAACTTGCTTTCCCTTATCATCAAGTGTTAGAATCAAATTCAACTTGTTCTATTCCCTACGTGATCAGTAAGTTGAAGTTTCCAGTTGAACTGAATTAACTCATATCAACTTGTTTCATTCATATTGTCATTCATCAAAACTTCAAGGTTCCAACAAATTCTCCCTTTTTGATGATGACAAACCTTTTGTCTTTGTGCATTCAAATATGTTCACCTGTAGGAATTAAAGTATTAAACACTATAATGAAACAAGTTAGTCAATGGGTTATAAACATTAAACAACCCTCTTATCTTCCCCCCTTTGGCATCATCGAAAAACCATTTCAATGCAATAATATACTAGCCAAAGTGATTTGTTATGCTATTCATAGCCACTGGGCTATCACCAAAACAATCAGACAAAGACTTTAGCCAACCTAGTAATGTATTAAAGAGAGAAAAAATATGAGTCAATTTTGCAAAGATAATCATTCCATTTAACTGACAGAGCATGTTCCACATTAAACCTAAGCTAGTACTGAACAAAGCAAAACAATTGAGCATTAAAAAAATGGTATAAAAGTGGGACATGGCTAAGGATATAAATAGTGTGTTACTGATGAGGAAGGTGGAACAGGTGATATCAACTATGTTAATTGATGAATGACTTCAACATTTTCATTCCTCTATCAATCAAGGTCAAGCCTCAAAGTCATAATCCTAGCCTTAAGGACCTCTTATGCTACTTTATGACTGTCTTGTGCAGCTTCTAGTTCAGATTTTTTTTTCAAATGAGTGTTAGCCCTCCTTATTGAAATAGGTAGAGCAACATGATTCATCTGTTCAAGAACATTTATTTTCTTTATAAGTCAAACCTGATTTAGGACTAAGAAGTCCCAAAAAAATTACCAATTAGAAACTAAAAGGGAAAGCATGTCCCTTTTCATTCTTCAGAAACATATGCTACATGTGATTGATGATCAAGCTTGGCAAATCCATGGTACACAACTGATATTTTGGTTGAGAAAGAAGAAAGAATTTCTGGTATAGGATTAACATATCTGTGCACACCCATTTCAAGAGAATCAAAGAAAGTTTGGTCAACAATTCATTAGCTTTATTAGACAATAAGAGGCTGAAGTGTGTGGAATTGAGCATGTGTGCTCAACTATTTCAACTTAGAAAGCCTATGCTTATGTCAGTGTAGAACATACCTGATAAGAAGAACTTTGTGGTCAGAATTGCTTGCTTGTACCTATTTTCTGCACAATCTAATACAAAAATAGGTTAGAAAAGTCAAAACTTTGGAACTGGGACACACAACTAAATATGCAAGACCGAATAGAATAACTTTTTAGCTAATAAGATTAAAAAGAAAAATGATTATTCTCGTCAATCATTGAGGGGAGTTCATGGAATTTTAATCATCCCCAAGTCTAACCTATTCCTTTCAAAATGCTCTCTACTTAGTGCCTTTGGTGCTTCTCCGGTCAATTAAGTAACCCACATAGTCAACATTTTTATAGTCCTCAAGAGTGAAATTGCTTTCCTTTGGATATCATAGTCTCAAGCCATTGATTCCTATGAGATATCTCAAGATTCTTTTGATAACACCAATTTTTATGAACTACCAACAAAATTACCAGCAACTTGTGTTGGTTTTATTGATGCATTCATTTATTTATTTGTTATTTCCCCTGTCAACATGCCCTCAGTCTGTACAATAGTTGAACTAGGTGGTACAACATGTTCCTGTGCATGCTCATCAGTTTCACAGTCATCCTCTTTTCTCATTTCGTTTTAAATATTTCTTTTTTCCCCTTACACGAGCACTACAAATCTGGTCATCTTTCAAATTATCCATTCTCCCTTTAAATGTGGTGAGTGAGAGAAACTTTATTTTCTTCTAGTCTTATTCCTTGAGCAAGCTTTATTTATGCACAAATTTTGCTTGCCTTCTTTCACTCTCACCTGAAAAACAAATTAGGGGTTAACTTTAGGCACCCAGACAAGCTTGGGTCCTTTCTTATAAGTAAATGGATGAATCAGATCTCTTCTAGCCCATGCAGAAAACAGGTTACATGACCTGTTTCTCTGACCAGGTTTAGTTATTCTTTTCTTTGTTTGAGATAGTTTATTTTCCAGATTTATACTATAGGATCTGCTTTTGGCAGCAACTGGACATTCGGTGGTTGGATGTCTAAGGTTTCCACAGATATAACATAAGTCTTGATAAACATCAAGACTTTTGTAAAAACCCAAACCAACTTTTTCACTGTGATATCTTTCACTCAACTTATGAATAATTCTTGAGGAATTTGTCCACCTGTTTGCTCTTTTAAGGTCAATTTTTAGTTTAGAGACTTCTTGACTCAGTTTATTCACCATTTCTGTTGCATTATTGCACTCTTCTTTGTACTTGACCAATTCAAGTTCAACTTTTTCTTGTTCTTTACTCTTGGTGTTTTTTCCTTTTTTAGAGAGTGTCAATTTTAGAACTTCAGACTTAAGATCATTCTTTGAAGAATCAAGTTGCTCAACCTGTTTCTTTGATTCTTGCAAAACTGTTGAATAGCTCATCCCTATCAGAAGTTGATTCTTGGAAGTCATCAATTAGTGCACTCATCAAGGAAATAAGTTTTGTTTTAGAAAACAAATGCAACTTTTCTTTAAGTTCAAGTATACTTACCTCAGAAGCATCTTCTTCTTCCTCAAAGTCTGAATTTCTAAGAGCCATAAGTTTTGCTTCATCAACTTCATCATCATCTGAGTCAAATCCCCAAGCTACTACTATTGCTTATTCTTCCCTCTTTTTATTTTTTTCTTTCAATTCTTTTTCAGCCCTTTCCTTTATCCATTCTATTTCCTAGATAGGACAATCCTTGATATGATGATCAGTCTTACTACACTTGTAGCATCTATTATGATTGTCATTTGACTATTTCTTGCTACCTGTTCCCTTCTTATTTTTGAAGAATTTGCTGAAGTTCTTAGCTATAAAGGCAACTTATTCTTTATCAAGTTCAATTTCTTCATCACTGTAAGATGCCTTCAGAGCTAAGGTATCCTCTGGGGCTTCTAGCACTTTAGTTCCATCAATTTTCATTTCATAAGTTCTTAAATTCACCACAAATTCATCCAGGGTCATGCCTGCAAGATCCTTATTTGCTTCCCTGATTGCAGTTACCTTAATATTCCACTTTAATTTTGGTAATACCCTCAGTACCTTCTCGACTTGTTCTTCTTCTTCAGATATAACTTTTCCTAAGGAGGTCAGCTCATTTGTTAAGGTAGTAAGCTTTGTCATCATCTCATGCAATATTTTATTCTTCTTCATCTTAAATGCCTCATACACAGTGAAAAGAAGGGAAATTCTAAATTTTCTTACTTGAGATGTGCCTTCATGAGCATTTACTAAAGCATCCTAAATTTGCTTAGCAGTGGTGTATGTTGATACCCTGTTGTATTCAGCAGGTCCTAATCTACAGACCAAAATATTTTTGGCCTTAGTATTTTTCTTTAATATCAATAAGTCATCAGGAGTGAATTCACTTCTTACTTTCTTGACCTGTTTCCCATCTTCTAACTTCATTGGAATAGTAGGACCATTAGTGATCTTATCCCATAACTCGTAGTCTTCCCCTTGAATGAATGTTTCCATCCTAGATTTCCACCTAATGAAGTGAGAACCATAAAAGAGTATAGGTTTAATAGTGGATTGACCTTCACTGTGACCAGTAGGTGGTGCAGAATTCATCTTATTGATCTTTGTCTTAGGTGTTAGCCCTTTTTAAGACAACCTTTCTCTGATACCACTTGTTAGAGTTCGTGCCCTACTGATTATCTTATTTTTGCCTAACTGTTGCTTATCGATGGAACGGGTTTCCTGACGTGTTCCACTGACGTTTTTCAAGGAAGCAGTAAAACAAAAAGTAAAGAACACAATGATTTTTACGTGGAAAACAGCCGGCTCAAAAGGTGTAAAAAATCACGACCTGCACCTCTACAGGATTTAACCCCAATTTCACTAAATAACTCTGAGCCTCGACAATGACTGATTACAAAACTCTTGTAACCAACAAATAGGAATCATAAACTCTGATTCCTATATCTCAACGACTAGGAATTATAAACTCTAATTCCTAACTACACACACACATTCCAAGGTAAGCGTTCTCAAAGACTCTGAGTTTTCCCCAACTCGAAGACTATCTCCTAATTCAGTTTATAACACACTGAAACTAATATTACATCAATAGCTCAAACACAATGAACAACTCTAAAAATTAAAGCTAAAACTCTTAGCTGGATTCTATACTTATGACCTGGTTCTTCAATGTGTTTCTTCAGTGATTGAATAGCACTTCGTGAAGTCAATTTGTCGATTGTGTTTTTCTGCTTTGTAAGTGCATGAATTACTCTAATGATGCATCTTCTATTTAAGCACAGGTCTCCAAAGAGTCATTCTTTATTTTAAACTCCCCCTTTAATCAAAACTCTTATTACATAGAGTTCTACTTCAAGTGAGACTCCTTCTTCAATTCCAACTCTTATCTCCTTAGTGTTGTAGTTAAACTTCAACTCTTTAAATCAACTTATCTTCAAGTATTTTACTCAACAATAACTTCTTCAATTTCTCTCGTGATCAGTAGCTTGAGTATATCAGAATTAGGCTTGCTCATTCATTCTTGACTTTTAACAATCTTTGTTTGCATCTATCGGTAAAACCTGAAACCTGCCTTTCTATGCTTGGACTAGGTCAAGTAATATATTTCATTCATGTGTCAATCATCAAAAACTTCATTGATATAACAAAGACTCCTTCAATTTATATGTTTTCTATCTTACATAGACATCTTCAATCTGCAAAATCTTTCTCCTTCTACACATAGGACTCTTTAAGATATGCTCAGAAGTGAAACTCCTTCTTTACGTAGGACTCCTTTTTCAAATCAACTTGATTTCCCTTATCATCAAGTGTTTGAATCAAATTCAACTTGTTCTATTCCCCATGTGATCAGTAAATTGAAGTTTTTAGCTGCACTTAATTAACTCATATCAACTTGTTTCATTCATATTGTCATTTATCAAAACTTCAAGATTCCAACAGATAGCAACACATTAATTAACACCTAACCCAATATTTTAATAATGTGGAACCAAATTAAATTCAATGTTGAATCAACATAGAAAGCCTCAACACATTCCAACAAACCCAATGAAATCTTAATCAACTTTTTTCAATCCCAACAAAATATTTCTTGGAGAATACCAGGGATCCCAAATTAATCAAAGTAGACACGAAAAATAAATAAATTGTGGCCGTAATTCTAATTCTAATTAATTAATCATCTTAGGACGAATTGTGATTTATCCACTCTTGGATTTATGTTCCTTTCAACCGCAATAAAAAAATATTGTGCATATCTAGAATATATATATATATATAATAAGTGTCACGTCCTAAATTATTGGGATCCAAATAATAAGGGGTCATATGGAAACTAATTTTGGTTGTTTGGTGATCATTTTAATCTTATTCCTTTTCTTACGTTAAAGTTAGATTATTAAGCACATAAGTTAGTGAACAACAGAGTAATCAATTGTGAAATTATCATGTGAAAAGTCAAAATTTAAAAGTGAACTATTATAAACATAGTAGTAAACTGTATTACACAGTTACTATTTTTCCGTTCAATAATATTTGTCCACTATTAATTTGACATTAGGGATGACAAATGGGCGGGATCGAATTTGTATGAATTAAAAGATCGAGCTTAAATGGGTTTGATTATAATCCGTCCATATAACATATGGATAAATATAAATTTGGTCAAATATAAATTGGATAAAAATGATTCTAACTCACTTTAACTTCTAAAGCCAAAAGCTTAAAACTTCTATATGCATATAATTTGACATTTTTTATCTCCTACCCTACTCTCCTCCCCCTACCTTCTCTCAAATTTTTTTAAATAAACTAATTTTTATTTTAAAAAATAAGTTCTTACCCTCACCCGCATTTTTTTTATCTCCCTCGCCCCCCTCCCCCAAAAATCAGCCCCCCACCATCTACTCCCAACCCCTAAATTTTTTAAGAAAAAAATTAAAAAAATTAAAATAAAAATTAAAAAAAATTTCTACCCCCATCATACCGCATTCCCCAGCCCATCTCCACCCCCAAAAAATATTTTTTGAAAAAATTCAAAAAAAAGGAAAAATAAAAAACTTAAAAGAAAAATTGCACCTCCTGCCTCCCTCCTTCTCCCCTCCCAATTTTCTCCACCTTAATTTTTGATTAAAAATGAAATTTAAAAAAAAAAATTAAAAAATTTCAAATAAAATAAAAACTTTTTTGCTCTACTCCAAACCAAATCAGCCCAGCCCACCTCCACTATACTCCTAATTTTTCTTTTCTTAAAAAAAGATTAAAGTTTAATAGTGTAATTAAAAATTTGGCGAAATAGCTCGGTGGACCCTTGTACATGGTCTGGTTTGTGAAGTGGATACTCCTACTTATGCATTTGTTATCTAGACCATTGAACCCGTTTAAAATTAATTTTTTAAATTCTTTTTTTGACCTGGCATTCTATGTGGCTGAGACCACATAGGAGCGTGTATTTTAAACTCCAAACGTGCGTCACACGGAAAAAAGGGCCCCAATGGTCCCCAAAGGGCATTTATAAGCCCTTGAACGACTCCTTCTTCCTCATTTGCTTCCAACACCATTGTTAGAGCAATTTAAATTTTTTTCTTCCCTTCTTCTCTATTTTCTCTCTCTAAGTTCTTGTACCTTAATTTTTTTTCCTGCTGTGTTCTCAATCTTTGAAAGTCCATTTTTTCTGTAATTTTTTGCAACACCATGACAATTCGAGTTTGTTATTATTGACTTTATGTTAAACTTAAGATGTCAAGAATACCAACTAATCCTGAAAGAATGTTTTCAACCTATAAAAAATATAAAGCTGGTAATGATTCTGGATTCTTTTGATGGACTGATGTAAGAGAACAATACTAAGTAAGCAATCCATTAACAAATTCAGAACAAGGAAATAAAGACAAACATAAAAGGCAACGAAGACAAGAGGGTTTGGGAAGAAATGAAAGGCATGAAAGACATGAGAGAACAAGAACCAGTATTGATATCACTGTTACCGTCATTGTTGTCACTTGGTTTCTATGTATTGTATTTAAGATGACTTGATCTTTGTAGTTTCAATGTGCAATGATAATGAAATTAAAATTTAATGACAAACACCATTTTTCTAACATAAAAATCTTCAATATATAATGTCTTAACAAGAGTTGACATCTAAAAGCTTGTCTTAACAACATCTTTAATGAGAAATGCACTAGAAGTCATAAAACACTTATCTTAACAACATTTGAGATCAATTGAAATAAAAAAACTAGCAATACAGAAAGAGAATTCTACTATTGTGTGCCTTGAGTGCTTGGTGTGGACTGATTCTTGCTGGCTTGAGTGCTTGATGTGGCTTGAGTGGTTGTAGAAGATTTTTCCTTTGATATTTTGTAACACTATTCCTGTAGCTGTCTTTAAGTTACTGTAGCTCCATCTTTCCATCTTAGTTCATTTGGTTTGAAACTCAAGTTAATATTGGCTGGAACTGAACTAATAAGTGTTGAACTATGTAACACTCTATCAATATTTACAGACTGAAAAATAAAAAAATTAATTGTAGATGCACTAATTAATACCAGTTAAATGTAATTAGATGATAGAAAACTTACCCTCTGAACTACACTGCCACTTGGTCCAAACAACACACCAAACCAACATCTTTTGCCTTCTTTTGTTTTGGTCTTTTATATGCAAGATTTGCACCACCTCCCAAAGCTGTACTAGTCTTCCTCTTTTGGGTACCAACACTATTAGTAGACTGCTGAGTTGTAGATTGTGTAGCATTATCACCTACTGCAGAAGTGGTTGCAGGCATCACAATAACTACAGACCTTATATCAGTTGTTGAGGTAGTTGCAGGCCTTACATCACTAATTGATGCAGCATTTACAGGCCTTCTTTCAGCTGTTGTTGTACTATAAGGTCTTCTTTTTCTTGATGTAGCATTTGCAGGCATGTCAACACCCGTTGAAGCATTTGTAGGTCTCTCAGCAACTGTTGAAGTACTAGTGCTGGGTAACACACTTGGTTGATAGTTACATCTACCAGTGAAATTGTTTTGCTACAAAAAAATACGTAAAGGTCAAAAACACATTCAAAAAGAGTAAAATTCATCAATAAGAAAATATTTAGCTTATCAAAGTTGGACATCATTTCTTGTTGTGTCCTATAGACTTGCACACAGAACATGTCATTCTTCTTCTCTTTCTACAGCCATTTCAAACTTTTTCTTAATAGGCTCATCCTTAGCTTTCTTTCGATTTTTACTTGGCCTTCCTGGCATGAGAGTAATCTCAGGTGGCTCAATTACTGGTCTTGTGCTTCTTGGCCATATCTTTATGTTTGTCATTGATTGTATATACTTATCATATTCCTTTAGATATGTTTTCTTTTTTATACCAGTGATCAACAAATGACTCCATATTCCATTCCTTGTAATGCATTGCAACAATTGCATGTGCACAAGGAATTCCCTTTAGTTGCCATGACCTACAACTACATTACTTTCTCTTCACATTAACAACATGTGTATATGGTGGATCACCAACCTCAGAGCCAAAATCACCATTAAACCTCACCTTACACTTGGCTACATATTTACCATTTTCTACAAGAACTTCCATAGTCATTGGTGATACATCACTGATCCATTTTTCTGAAAAATCTCTTATTTGATTCATCCTTTTCAGGACTTTGCATCTTATTTGCTCCAATATAGTGATAATTGTTTTGAACCTAGCACCTACAATCCAATTATTGAAAGTCTCACATATGTTGTTCTCAACCACACCACACCTATTATGGTCTTTAAGAAAAGCCCTACACCATGCCTCTTTGTTGTACTTGAGCAAATATTCCATAATTCCATCACCCAACTAACTCATTTCATTAAGTTTTAGCTGAAAATACACTTCAAATGATTCCCTTGCAACTTGCCAAAATTTTTCCCCCTTTCTTCACCTCTCCAAACTTGTTTCCAGTTGGCCCATATATGTCTAACGCACCATTTATACTCAGCATTTGGCAGTAGATTAGTAAGTGTCAAATGAAGACCCTATCAAATCATATAAAATAGTAGTTAAACATTAATGACATTACTGCAGCAATCTGCAAAAAAAATAACTGAAAAATATGAAACTTTATACCTTCTGTATATTAGACATCACTATCAAGACTTTACCTCCATTTTCTTTAAGTTCCAAATCATGGGTGATGCACCTAAGAAACAAAAACCATGTGTCCTTGGTTTCTTTATCAACAATTGCCCATGCTACAGGGTACATTTGATTATTTTCATCTTTGGAAATGCAAGACAACAAGATACCTTTAGATACACCCTTGAAATCCATAAATACCTTTTTTCCTGGAATTTAATTCTTGAATTTTTGAATAGACACTGTGGTACCAGGATTGGTGGTCCTCAACTCTTTAGCATAATCATACAACCTAGCATACTCTTCCATGAAATCACCAAAATTTTCATTCATAACTCTGATTTTTGCCTTTCTATAGGTTGTTTTACTTACATACAACCCATAGTCCTCTCTTAAAAGAGCTTGAATCTAATGCAATTTTATTGAATGATCACTCATAATCCCATTCTTGTAATGCTTACTAATCCACCAAGGGTTACACAACTTATTTCTTGTCCTTTTAGAATACTTATGGACACAAAAACAAGTCTTTACCCTAAAATTTTCTATGCTATCAATACTTTCAAGAATAACCCAATGACAACCCTTATGCTTACTCTTTTCCCTTACCCTTTTCGTCTCATGAGGTTTCAACTTAAGGTTCACACCTTTTTGAATAGGGTAAGTCTGCAGTTCCTCTCTAAACTCCACATAATTTTAAAAAGCCATATATAACAGAAAAAATACCTTCTTTGCAATTTTATCAAAGTAGATTTTGGTAGATAAAGTTTTAGGTGGTGGATCTACCACTTCATCATCATCAACAAGATCTTCTTCCTCTTCACTAATGTCACTACTTGGATCTGAACTATCAAAATAAAGGTCATCACCACCCAATTTACCATCATATCTAGCCCCTTTATTCTTACAAATTTCCTCAAAATCAACATCTATACCTACTGATCCAGATGGTAACTCATGTAGATTCACCCTATCAGCCTTTTATTTTACTTGTTTTTTAATGTTACACTTCCTAGCTTGAAGCAAATTTTCATCAAAATCACTTAAATCTTCAATGTTTTCATCAACATTATAAAGTGAATCACCATCAGAATCACTGATATCTAAATCTACTTCAGAATCAGATTTTTGAAGATGGTATGTGGAGAAATCTTTAACTTGACCATTATGTAATTCTTCTAAAGAAACCTTAGTTTTTCCTGTGTTTGCCTTAGGAGGCTGATTTTCATTTATATACTTGTTTTCATTAACATTCAATGGTTAAGGGGAAGACACATTAGCCCTATCAGTTTCAAAAGGGGCTATTACATCATCATTACAAAGTAGTAATAATGGTGGAGTGGCTGCCACATCAGCACTAGATACACTAGATTTTCCTATTTCCAAGGTTATTTTTCTTGCAATTTTAATCTCATTTTCATTTTCAACAACCAAAGGTTCACTAATTTGGTGAACAACATTACATCAACAAAATCTTCAGTTTTTAAACCGTTGATAAATCATAAAACATTAGCATCACTATTTAACATATAATAACAACTCTTTTTGTTAACTCTACACCCAAAAGTTTTAACTTTTTCCACACCTAATTCTAGTGCTAAGTTATGAAATAACATAATATGAAGCTCATCTACATCTACTCTAATTTTTTCAGAATCACAAACTCCATTTGCAAACATTAGAACAGGGTCTGAAAAAAATAACCCCACAGGTGAATTGAAGTGTTACTATTGTATCCATTTAGTTACAAAATCTATACAAGGATAAGATAACATATACAATTAGTCAATTGTGTAGAAAGCCCTAATTTTTAAAGAAAAAAATAAATGAAAAGAAAATCCAATTCTAATTTTACCAAGAAAATCCTAGAATCTTATCGAAATCACAAAGTATGTCATTGAAGGCACAAAACTTCTACATATATGTCTAATAGGAGCATTAGACACCAAAAAAAGCAAAAGCCCCAAAATTTTCGACCCTAATTTGAATTTTACCCCCAAAAACCTAAAGTCTAATCAAAATAACAAAACATGTCCTTGAAGGCACAAAATTGCTATATATAGGTGTAATAGAAGCGTTAAATAGGAAAAATATAAAAGCCCCAAAAAATCAGATACAATTATGATTTTATCATAAATCCTAAATTCTGATCAAAATTTCAAAATATTCTATTAAAGGCATATTACTACTACGTATACTACCTAAAACACCGTTAGAAAAAAAAAACATAGAGCAAAATCCCCAAAAAAATTGAAGAAAAAAATTGTGAATTGCAAAAATCCCTAAAACCTCTCAAACGGACTCCATTAACTTGAACAAAAGTTTAAAACAAACTCCAAAATACTATAACTACCACAAAGTTTAAACACTTACATTGATTGCAACAACCATCTACAACAATCAAGCAAAAATTAGTAAATTTCGTGAAATTTGGAAGTATGAACAAAGGGACGAAGTGTAAGGTTCTGAAATGCCATAAAAAATCGGTGTCCCTATGTATTTATACCCTGTACACATTATTTTATATGTGGAAATTTTTTTAAAATTTTTTATTGATGTGTCCACGATTGTTCACTACGTTCAGATGAATAAACTGAAAAAGGGTTTACAAAATTGGTTTAAAGGGGTTCAAGGGTCCAGATGACAAATGTATAAGTAGGAGTATCCACTTTACAAACCAGACCAAGTACAAGGCTCCTCCGAGCTATTTTTCCTAGAAATTTTAAGCATAAGTGGATAATCTCTGTGTTTAAATAAATACCCACATTTTATCCATTTAATTTTACTAAAATTTATATAAAAATACATCTTAAATTATAATTATTACATAAAATTCCATTTGTCAAATCTAATTATAGATATTTCATTTATATACTTTTCCTCTCCAAAATTCTCATACATAGCAAAACATCTCTTTTAGATCGGTTAATGCTCCACAATATATGCCTAAATGAAGTAAGTATTATCTGGCTGTTTCAAGATGTCACGCCTCTTTTTACCAAAAAGAATCCATTATAAGTTTGAAAAGGGTTTTATTATTAAGTGACAAAAGAAAATAATTTATTCCAAAAAGGACTTTTAGCAATCAAAATTCAAAGTCGCAACTTGGCATAATCTGGTGTGCCAAGTCACCTTTGAAAATTCTTTTTCGAAATAGTTTTTTTGATTCATTCAAAACTGATCCACAAACAGAGATTTCAGTTAAGGAATTCTGATGACCGAGGGGAAGGTATTAGGCATCCCTCGATCCCGTGGTTCGACCATGGTCGGTTCGTAGAGTATATCGGATAGTATGACACTATGAAATATATAAATCAACAAAACATGCAAACAATAAAACAAGCAACCAAAAACATCAAAAATCCAAAAATAATGTCCAGTCCAGTCTAATTTATTACAAACGAAAACAAAAATGCTGAAATTAAAACTTAAACTATTCTGACTATCCTCACTAAGCTTTACTCAATGCTTCGGGCCTTCATCACGAACCTCCTTTGCTTACATGATACTTGAGGGCATTCTCTGGTGAATAAATATAGTTTTTCTCAGGGAATTCCCAGAATAAATGAATACAATTGATCAAAATGCGATAAGACAAATCATTCGACAAATATTTCAAATATTTAATAGTCCACAAGTTCTAAATTTGCCTACCCAAACCTAAGATTTGCTTATCGATTCTCGGCCTAACGCATGGTACTTTCGATTTTGATAGCATCAATACTTATTTCAAATCCAACAACAATCGATGAATCAAAACTCAACAATATTCACTTCATCAACTTTCAATTTTTGACCCATTTATTTTTTATTGGGTTTACATCATATAATCATTCAATTCAAACAATCAAACCATCAATATTAAAAATCACATATGATGATCCAAATACATCAAAATCAATGAAAATGAAAGTCACACACAAATAAATTTATCACACAAAGTGTCCAATAATTAAGATTAATTGGGAATGAGATGAAGAATGGACCATAATATCGCTTTCAGTTAAAATTATTCCTTCCGACTGAAAATGCAAATGAAACCTTGAATCGAACCTCACAACGATGAAATCAACTCGATATCAAGAAATTGTAACCACAAAAATTCTCCCCAATTCAAACAAAAAAACCCACAAAAGATCGAACAAATCGAGAAAACCCATATACGATCTCTGCCAAAACTTTGCTAGAAAAAGAATTGAAATAGGGATGCGGTTACTGGATTTTGATTGGATTTTGTCGGTCTTTGGCTGGTGGGGCTGATTTTTGGTCTAGGTGATGAAATCCAGCGAGGATTTGCTCGCCAGAAAGGTCAACACAAATCGTCAATTTTGTTTACTCCCTTTCCGATCACTTCTCTATTCGTCCTCTCTCTTCTTTTTCGCAATTCTACTCTCACTTTCACAAACCTCTCACTGTTCCCTATTCCATCTTCTCTGATTTCTGCGTGTGTGCATACCAGTATAAAGTTTGCGTATGTGCGATGGTGTGTGTGAATTTGTGTGTTTTTTTTGTTTTCTAGTGATGTTGTACGTGTTTGTTATTGTGTGTACTCTATAAAAAAAAATGGTCGGTGTGTAATCTATGAGAGTATATGTATAATTTGTATGTGGGTGTGGTGTGTGAGTTGTGTGCTTTGTGAGTGAATTATTTCTCTGTTGTATATGTGTCGGTATATGTATATAAAAATGGAAGAATGGTGAGCTCTCCCCCCTGTGTGTGTGCAATTCTATTAAAGGGGGAATCAAAACGTGAAGAGAAAAGTCTGGGTGGGTGGTGGGGTAGTTAGGTTCGTAGTTGTTAGGATAAGATTAAATTTGTTAGGTTGATGTGTCAAAAAATGGTTATGAATTTGTTTATTTGGCTTTTAGTGGGGGGATTATCACATGATTAACGGTGCATGGTAAGACGGAGTAAATGGTGAAAATTCAGTTTCTGGAAGGGACAAAATTAGGTGTCTACATCATGCCCCTCTTTGGATGTAAACACAAAGTTTTTTCAAACAAAGAAGTAGACAATGAGATCGAATTTTGATCCGACCATTATTCAAAGGGAGGAAACAGAAGGAAGGAATGCAACCGATTCTTGATTTGGATGTCCTACTTATCCAAATTATGAGGGGAATCAAGTCACATGTGGTTCAAGGATTGAAAAGGAGGGACTATACCGAGTTGAATAGTCAAGTGAGGCCTTGTCGAGGTTTTGGTCCGCGACTCTGTCATTACATCAAAAATGAAAATTACAAGTTTGAAAGATAACTGAAATTACAAATGTCCTATCTATGCAGCTTCTTTTGGACTCTTGACTTTCTGATGCTTTCAAAATTGATAAAAGATCTGATCTTCTTTGGTCCCCATACAAAATTTAATGTTAGAGATGAACTCAAAAAATGACCACGTCCTATTAATGGTACTTCTAAACCTTGATCTTGAATTTGAAAATCTCCACCCAATTCTCCAGGCGGGCTCCTGTCTTACAATTTCTTTACCTTGTTGCTTAACATTCAATTTTCACCCTATTCTCCAAATGGGATCCTAACTTGCTATTTCTTCAATCTTATGACTTTTGAATTTTTTAACTTGTTGCTTGATTTTGAATTTCTTCATCCTGTTCTTCAGGAGGGTTCATGACTTGAAATTTTATCACCCTGTTCTTCAGGTGGGCTCCTGATTTTTAATTTTATCACCCTGTTCTTCAAGCGGGCTCCTAACATATAATTTTATTACCCTGTTTTCCAGGTGGGCTCCTAACTTTCAATTTCATCACCCTGTTCTTCAGGCGAACTCTTGACTTTCAATTTTATCGCCCTATTATCCAGATGGGGTTCCTGACTTTTTATTTTATCACCCTATTCTTCATGCGGGCTCCTGACTTTCAATTTCATCATCCTGTTCTTCAGGTGGGCTCCTGACTTTCAATTTCATTACCTTGTTCTTCAGGCAGACTCCTGACTTGCTATTTCATCACCCTATTCTTCAGGTGGGCTCCTAACTTGCTATTTCATCATCCTATTTTTCAGACAGATTCCTGACTTGCAATTTCATTACCCTGTTATTCAGGCGAGCCCCTGAAATCAAAATCAAAACTAAAAAAAAAATTATCCCAAACAAAGATTATGATAAAGAAAGATTTCATTTTTCTGAAAACAAAGTCCCATTTCCAGGAGGGTCCTGAATAGAAAAATAATGTCCCATTTTCTAGGAGGGCCCTGAACAAAAAGTAAATTCCCATTTTCCAAGAGGGTCCTGAACATAAAGTAAATTCTAATTTTTCAGGAGGGTTCTGAACATAAAGTAAATTCCCATTTTTTAGAAGGGTCTTGATCAGAAAGTGAATTCCCATTTTTTCCAGAAGGGTCTTGAACATGAAGTAAATTCCCATTTTCTAGGAGGGTCGTGATCATAAAGTAAATTCCCATTTTTTAGGAGGGTCCTGAACATAAGGTAAATTCCCATTTTCCAGTAGGGTCCTGAACATAAAGTAAATTCCTATTTCCAGGAGCGACCTGAACATAAAGTGAAGTCCCATTTTCCAGGAGGGTACTGAACAAAAGTAAATTTTCATTTTTCAAGAGGGTCTTGAACATAAATTAAATCCCCATTTTCCAGGAGGATCCTGAACATTAAGTAAATCCCTATTTTTCATGAGGGTCCTGAACATAAAGTAAATTCCCATTTTTTAGAAGTGTCCTGATCAGAAAGTGAATTCTCATTTTTCAGGAGGGTCCTGAACATAATGTAAATTTTCATTTTCCTGGAGAGTCCTAAACATAAAGTAAATTCCTATTTTCCAGGAGGGTCCTGTACATAAAGTAAATCCTCATTTTTCAGGAGGGTCCTGAACATAAAGTAAATCCCCATTTTTCAAGAGGGTCCTGAACATAAAGTAAATTCCCATTTTCCAGGAGGGTCCTGATCATAAAGTAAATTCTCATTTTCCAGGAGGGTCCTGAACATAAAGTAAATTCTGATTTTCCAGGAGGGTCCTGAACATAGAGTTAATTCTTATTTTCTAGGAGAGTCATGAAATGTTCCAAATAATGGGAATTAAATTTTTGTTTTGCCCCAGTTTATCATCAAAAGCTTTTATGGGTGTCAAACCCAATCACAACTACTTGCAACAATGCATAATGCAAAAACGAATCAAGCTTCTACTCAACAAATGCACCTTTGAGGTTAAATTTGAATGAATGAGAGCAAGTCCCTCTCTTAAGAGTGAAAGTGAAAGATTCTTACTAAAAGTGCATTTTTTTAGAATTAAAGGCTCAAATTAGGAAGTGCACCTCCTAGCCATGATACATGAAAGA
>NC_061122.1:43255376-43273328 GCF_002878395.1 Capsicum annuum | reverse complement strand
AGGGTTTTCACCAATAAGACTCTCTCATTTTTCTCTCTCTTGATTCCATATGCTGAGGAAGACAAGTAGTACTCAAAATGCGTCATCATATACATTACATGCTTAGCCTTATCATTCTCAAAGATTGATCTGGGCCTTTATTTGGTTGTAACTTGGCTTTGGGATAAGGTTAGAGAGAAAAAATGACATGAGGCCCAAACGACACTTGAAGTGGGGTGAGACTTACAACTTTTGGAATCGACTCAAACAATGGAAATTAACCCATGCCCCAGTTTCTTTTGACTGGGTAATTCTAAATTTTTTATTTGGTTGGACCGAGCCTAGAGTAGGGCAGCCTATGTATCTCACCCTTGAGAGAGGAGAATCAGGTTACATGTAGTTCCAACAAGTTGTTCTATTTCTTGATTTTGTTTTTTCTTTTTTTTATTGACTTTTTTTCTCTTTGGGACTTTTTTGACTCTATTTTTGACACTTTTTTCTTTCTTTCTTCTTGGAAACATTTTGTCTTTTTTCCCTTTTTTTCTAAAACTTTTCTGATATTATTTTTTTACTTGACACTTTTCTTAAACTTTGTTGACTCTATCTTGATTGCAAAAGAGGGGTATGAAAGAAAATAACACCAAAGCTCAAATGGGGTAAACAAAGGATGACACAATATTTGGATAGCAGAATGAAATGCCTTCATCATATCAATCCTTAAAAATGCAAGTCCACATCATACAATATGAAGTGAAATATTAAGATCATTTGTGACACTTTAACAACACTAACTTTAACTGAGTATGTGCATTACTACTTCTGTGTTTGTTCAATATACAACTCCACTTTTGTTGTACATTCCTAATATTAAATGACTCATGATTTTATGGAGATGAGTTTCTTTCTGTTCCTCTTGACATAGGATCGTGCATCCACTTTTTGACCTAATTAAGATATGCCTTTCAATTGACAACGAAGTCATTCTTGTGATTCTCAAAATAACTGCCTTAATTTTGAAAAAAGGCTTCAACATGGTCACCAAATGTCTAAACACTCTATTAATTTCTCAGATGTCTTTTTTTCTAACTTTAGCCCTCTGATTCAAAGTTCATACTTAAACTGGATTTTAAGATCTAGCTAACAATTCAGCCAGTATGTCATATCACTAGAACCAACATAAAATGAATTGTGTAAAGAAAAGAAACAAACAACTTAAAATTGGACAAAACAACAAGGACACCACATTTTATTAAAAGAAAAGATAGAAGGGTTTAAAAAAAATGAAATAGAAATAAAATAAGATAGATTTCGAACTACAACCCTGAAATAATTTGGAAAATAGAAAGAAAAATAAAACAAACTACCAAAACCCCTTCCAAGTAAGGAGAGGAGTGTCTTTCTAATTGCTGATCTTGACATCTTAGCCACTGGTTTGCATATCAGCATAACTAGAGTTTCCATAACTGTCCAATATATTTCCTTTAATAGATAAGTTTTGAATCCCTTTTATTAACTCATTGTTTCCCATGTATTATGCATTATCGTGTGTTGGTAAAAGATTTCATGTGACACTCGTAGTTCCAATATTTTGCACTATAATCAATTTTTCTTGAATCATCCTTTTTATTTCTCTTTTCAAAGCATGACAATCCTCAATACTGTGACCCTGAACATCAGAATAATATACACAGCGTACATGAGGATTAAAATTTCTTGAATACAGGTCAAGAGTACACCTAAGGAAAGGAGTGATCATGCCCTATTGTACTAATCACTGGAATAGATTGGCATATGATTCTTCAATTGATGTGAAACTATCTTTAGGCTTCTACCTCTTCTCATTGTTTGACTTGAATCGAACATCGGGCCTATAAGGGCTTTGGTATGTTTGTGGAGTTGGAGGGTGACTATGAGGCATTGGTGCACACCATTGTGAGTAAGAAGGGATTTAAACATATGGTTGTGTGCAATATACTAGATATGAAAGTGGGTAAATAGAATATAATGGATTTTGGGAGTGATTATAGAGAGTTTGGGTATGAACTTGGGCTTGATACTGAGGGTAATGATGTCGTTGTCTTCTTGGACGTGCTCGTTGTCTAACTACAATAGCACCTGCATCTTTCTCATTATTTTTCCCTCCAGATTCCCTTAATTGATTTCAATATTGTCCCAAATATTTCACGGATTCCTCATGCCCATCTTGATCCTCAAATTTCGACATCTCAAGGATTGGAGGAAGGTTAGCATTTGAAGACATGCCCCAGTCTTTGTATGAAACATCTTATTTACCCGTAGGTCCTAGGGAACTTTTCAAAGCATTTTCCGTACTCTTCATTTTTTCAACCATTTTCTTTGGCTCTTCTGGCACACTAGACTTCTTATTAAGAAATTTTGATGGTCTAATTAACATTGATGTGGGTTCTAGAGTATAGTAATGATCATCAAGATTATTGAACATGGGTCCATAAGCAGATTGGGGTAGAACAATTGTTAGATTGATAGCCAAAGTGGAAGCCTCAGTAGAAGGTTGAGCAATAAAAACACAGACAGTATGTGGTGCTATCAATGTGGTAGATTTATAACAAAGAGCTAGAAAATGAATGATGGAAGAATTGGGATGATTTTATCTTGGAATGAATTCTGAGGCATGTTGTAGTGCATCAACAACATTAGAAAATGGATCTTGCAATTATGATGGAAAACTCAGGGTATTTGTGAGGTCAATAGTGAGGAATAGAGAAGGCAACCCACTGGCCCAAACTTGATGCATTTCCGTCATTTGTAGTCTCATTTTCAAAATCTCTTTGCTTTAAACTATCATTTTCCTGATTCTTTATTTGATCCATGATCTCGCTCTCTATATCCTTGTTAGACACAACTATTCCTTTCTTGAATTTGGTGTGATGTGGAGGACCAGCTACGATGCCACAATGCCACAATGCCACAAACCAACCACCTTAAACTAACTGAACAATAGATGACAAACGTGTTAGAGTTTAACACTTTCTCAAAAGCTTTTGTCTTTTTACCTTTTCTTTGGAAAATATTACCAAAACTAAGAAGGGAGCCTACATATCTCACTCCTGAGAGAGGAGAATCAGGTGTGCATAGTTCATGAAGTTTTGGCACAACATGGCCGATCAAACTCTTTTTTTTTCTTTTTCTTTTTACAAAAATTTTGAGAAGAAAAGAAAATAATAAATTGTCAAAAGAATTGATGAAAATCTTTTTTGAAATTTTCAATTTTAAACTGCTAATACAAAATGAAACTTATGACTACTAAAGAAAAATCTTTTTGGGTTTTCGATTTTGAATTTCATATGAAACTGAAACTTGAAACTATTAACGAAAAATCTTTTTGTAGTTTTCTCTTAAAGATGTATAAGAAACACTTACTCTAAATGAAGAGTGAAGAAAATCTTCTTTTGAATTTTTGAAATAAGATCACCGAACCCTAGAAAGGCTGCCTACATATCTCACTCCTAAGAGAGGAGAATCTAGTGTGTGTAGTTCATCCAAATTGGACAATTAAAGATTAAAAACCGATTTAACGTTGATTTAAGAGACACAACCACAAACAGAAGATGAAAAACGTCAATAAAATCTTTTTTGAGTTTTTCATTTGACACTTAACATAAGAAATGACACCAATAAGTATGAAAGATAAATCTTTTGGTATTTCTGTTATATGAAAAGTACACAACTTCTATCATCTTTTTTGAATTTTTCTTTTATAAAAGCTCCTATTGAAATTTTTTTTTGAAATTTTCGAATTATGAATGCTTGTTAAAGAAAGCAAAAGAAAATCTTTTTGATGTTTTTGGGAAATGAGTGCAAAAGGTAATAAAATCTTTTTGAATTTTTGAATTGTGAAAAATAAAAGTCATAAAGAACTCTAAGAACTATGAAACACTCTCTTTTTTTTTTACTCACTTTTCTTCTTTTTACCTTTTTTTTGAATTTTTCCTTGCCTGCACACTTTTTTTTAATTCTAGCATATGCTTTTCCCAAATCAGTCAGTTAAATGACCATGCTATCCTTAAAGATGCAACAATTAGCACGTAAGAATGCTTTAGGAATGAGTCTCCTACAAAGGACTAAGTGGGTCCCGCTAGGTCTCAATATAATGCAAATAAGCCTAACCTAAAGGCTGACCTAGGTTAGGGTCTACTAACAAGGCTGTTTGGGGGAGTGTATGATCGATAGTGGCTGCGATAGATTTCAACCTACTCCATACACCCAACGACTCCCCCTCCTAAAATAAGGGTGACTCAAGTAGAGGTCGTGTACACACATGTACATGGGACTTATTGCGAAAAAAATGACTCGTATTATATAAATGATGACAAATATAAAACAGTAAAACATAAGAGAAAAACTGTAAATACGTAGCACGTAGGCACTCAAAAATGATAAACTAAATACAAAATAACACAAACAAAGCGTTTATACACCTATAGTGTCACACTATAATGATACAACTCAAAAAATAAGCTCGAATTATGAAAAATTTCCAGCAGAGTCGCCAGAGCTGTCACACCCCATTTTACAAAAAGAAATTCATTTTAAGTTTGAAAAGGGTTTTATTATTATGTGACAAAAGAAAATAATTTGTTCCGAAAAGGACTTTTAACAATTGAAATTCAGAGTCACCATTTGGCATAATCTGGTGTGCCAAGTCACCTTTAAAAATCCTTTTTCAAAGTGATTTTTCGACTCTTTCAAAACCAATCCAAGAACAGAGATTCTAGTTAAGGAATTCTATTGACCTAGAGGGAAATGTTAGGCATCCCGCGATCTTGTGGTTCGATCACAGTCGATTCGTACAGTATATCAGCTAGTATGATACTTGAGATATATAAATCAATAAAACACACAAATAAGAAAACAAATAACCAAAAAATCAAAAATCCAAAAATAATGTCCAATCCAGTCCAATTTATTACAAACCGAAACAAAAATGCTGAAATAAAAACCTAAACTATTCTAACTATCCTCACTATGCTTTACCCGATGTCTCGAGCCTTGATAACAAACCTCCTTTGTATACATGATACTTCAGGGCATTCCCCGGTGAATGAATACCGTTTTTCTTGGGGCATTTTCCGACCAAATGAATACAATTGATCCAAATGCGATAAGACAAACCATAGAACAAACATTTCAAACATTCAATAGTCCACAAGTTCTAAATTTGCCTACCCAAACCTAAGATTTTCCTATCGATTCTCAACCTAACACATGATATTTTTGAGTTCGATAATATTAATATTCATTTCAAATCCAACAGCAATCAGTGAATCAAAATTCAACAATATTTACTTCATCAACTTTCAATTTTTGTCCCACTTATTTCCAATTAGGTTTAAATCATACAATCATTCAATTCAAACAATCAAATCATCAATATTAACAATCACTTACGATGATCCAAATACATTAAAATCAATGAAAACAAAATTTACACACCAATAAATTTACCACACAAAGTATCCAACAATTAAGATGAATCGAGAATAAGATGAAGAATGGACCATAATGTCGCTTTCAATTAAAATTGCTCATTTTGACTGAAAATGCAAATGGAACCTCGAATCAAACCTCAGAACGACAAAATCATCTCGATATTAAGAAATTACAACCATAAAAATCCTTCTTGATTCGAACAGAAAAACCTACAAAAGATCAAAAAAATTGAGAAAACTCGTACACGATTTTTGCCAAAACTTCACCGAAAAAGGACTAAAATGGGGCTACGATTACTGGATTTCGGTTGGGTTATGTCTATCTTTTGTTGGTGGAGCTGATTTTAGGTCTAGGTGACGAAATCCAGTAAGGATTTGCTCGCCGAAAAACTCAACACAAACCGTCGATTTCATTTACTCCCTTTCTATTCACTTCTCTATTCGTCCTCTTTTTTTTCACAATTCTACTCTCTCTCTTTCACTAACCTCTAACTATTCACCCTATTCTATCTCCTTCAATTTTTGTGTGTATATACCAGTAGAGTGTGTGTATGTATGTGCGATGGTGTGTGTAAATCTATGTGTGTTTTTCTTTTCCAGTGAAGCTATGAGTGTTTGTTACTATGTGTGCTCTATAAAAAATGGTCAGTATGTAATCCGTGAGAGTATGTCTGTATTCCTCTATTATATTATGTAATCCGTGAGAGTATGTCTGTATTCTGTATGTGGGTGTGGTGTGTGAGCTGTGTGAGTGAATTGTTCCTCTATTATATGTGTGTTGGTGTATGTATATAAAAATGGAAGAATGGTGAGCTCCCCCCTGTGTGTGTGCGCAATTCTGTTAAAGAGAGGAATCAAAATGTGAAGGGAAGGAGGTAAGTGAGTGGTGGGGTGGATAGGGTAGTGGTTGTTAGGATGAGATTAAATTTTTTAGGTTGAGGTGTCAAAAAATGGTTATGAATTTGTTTATTTGGCCTTTAGTGAAGGAATTATTACATGATTGAGGGTGCATGTTAAGACGGGATAATAGTGAAAATTCAACTTTCGGGGGGGGGGACACAAAATTAGCTGCCTACACAAGATTTCAAATTTCAAATTTCAAAAGATATCTTAATATATTGCTCAACTTCATCATCATCTTCCATTTATTTTTGAGGTTTTTTTTTTCAACTTTACCAAATCAAAAATCTATGATTTCTTAATCTAAGGTCTTTTTTAACTTTACCTAATCATCTTCTAGTTTTTTATTTTTTTCAACTTTACCAAATCTAAGATTATATGATTTTTTTAATCTGTATTTTTTCTCGATTTTATGCACTCTTAAATATTGTTATTGTAACACCTCATATTTTTGGGCTAGAATTCAAATCATTGTTCCTAAGTATACAGACCTGAAACCAATGATTCTATGTCTATATGTGTGTGATGATTAATTATATAATGTAAAAATGTCCTTTTATATCAGTTGAGGTCATAAAAAACTCCTTACTCAAAGACAAGTTGAGAACGCTTCTATTGATTAAGTTTTAGCGAATATTTCAGCTTGGGTCAACTTTTAATGACCATTAATCCTTGTACATAATTAATTATGTGGACTACTATATACCAAAAGAAAGATCTTTGAATCTTGTTTCCAACATATTTTTTTCACCTTAATCCGATATCGGAGTGGAAAGTTATACTTATTTTACCTCAACATGTTTGTTTGTCAACAAAGTGACGACCTGAGGTGATAAGCCGTCAACTAAGTGATGACTTATCAAGCCAAGTCGTCAGCCAAACCAAAAAGTCATCAAATTTAATATCATAGGTTCGGATGCTCAGTTCCCTGATCGTGCATAGACATATAAATTTATCAGTTGTAGCAGTGGTGAGTCCTCATACTTCGAGGACATGGTTTATTTATCTCAGTTTACCTTATCGGTTCAGTATTTTCTATTTAGTCAGAGTTAGTTGGGGTTTTGTCCCATCAACTCCAGAGTCATTCAGTAGAGGCTTTTCAGACTTGTACAGACAGTTAGTCAGTTTTCAATCATTTTATCAGTATTGTCAGTATTATTTTATAGATATTATCAGAACTATGTTTTAAAATCTTATGGTATTTTTCAGTTAAATTCTGTATATGATCTTTTGATATCAGTTGTACTCAATGCTCATAGCAGGTACCAGTTATGGGTTAGTTTGTTGTCTTACGAAACCGTAAGCACCGTGTCTCATCCAGGGTATACTCTCGGGGCGTGACAGTTACACATAGCTATGTTATGTATAAGATTAAAGACACAACTTATTGGGAGATTCGATGTAATTTCTAATCCATATATATTGATACACAATGTATATGATTGATCCATTATGCAATTTATACATGCTTAAGGGTTGTCAGTGATATGTATATGTAATGACTTAAAAATTAGATGAAATTTGTGAAATTTATGATTTTGTATGATTTGACTATTTTACCTCTTCCCGTAGTTGCATTATGGTATTTTTGGGGTGTGAAAGTGATTGACATGATTTTCGATGCATTTTGGTATTATTTATGCGATATTATAATTTTTGATGGCTTTGAGAGCCTTATGTTGAACTTATGTGGATATCTGTTAATCCGTGCAATGGATGGCTGAACGGATTGCACTAGAAGCTCCAAAATATCAATTTTATGCTGGATGTTTTACCTCTTCCCGTAGTTGCATTATGGTATTTTTGGGGTGTGGAAGTGATTGACATGATTTTCGATGTATTTTGGTATCATTTATGCGATATTGTAATTTTTGATGGCTTTGAGAGCCTTATGTTGAACTTATGTGGATATCTGTTGATCTGTGCAATGGATGACTGAACGAATTGCACTAGAAGCTCCGAAATATTAATTTTATGCTGGATAGACCTTTGGTTTGGGTCCTATGCACCCAAGCTTATTTTGACCTATTGGTCGGAAAGTTGGAAAAATTAGAAATATGAGTGTGGAACCCACATTTGGTCAAAATGACCTTGGATAAAAAAATTCAACTTAGCCAGCAGATCTGAAATATCAATTTTAGGATGTTAGCATGTTTGGCGTGAATTTACGGATTTTAAATCTCATCTCGACCCTCGATTTGGAAAATTATACTTTCAGGTTTCGGGGGTCAACTTTGTGAAAATGATATTTTTTCAAAAATCTGACTTCGCCAACGTGTCCAGAACGTCGAATTTAGTATGGTTCCATAGTTTTTTTGTGTATATCAAATCACGAACAAATCCCGGGCACCCCATCAAAATTCGGGGTAAATTTGAGGGGGAAAATCTAGTGCAAAAACCAGAAAATCTGCACTATTTATAGCAGTTTTTGGGTCCTTTTTGCTCATTTTTCATCTTGTCTCTTGAGAGTTAAACCCTAAAATAGCATGAGAGCTTAAAAGTGAAGCTTGTGGGAGCTTGGATAGCTAGATTAACACCTATTTCTTGATTTTATTACGAATTTAAGGTAAGAATTCAACATTTTCTTAGTAATTTTTGATAAATTTCTCAAAATCTCAAAGATCTTAGGGCTTGATTTTAAACTCAAATTTCACTCTAATAATATTTTTATCTTATAATTACTAGTTTATCATCAATTTAACCTTAAAAAAACTCTAATTCTTGATTTTAATTTGAATTTCAAAGATTTTACCCGATAAAGCTTAAAAATGGGTTTTCTTCAATTCGAACTTTATTTTTGACTCGGTTTGGCTTAGGTTTTCAACTGTAGATTCCTAAAAATATGGAGAACACAATTTTAAAGTAAAGTTACGATTTATCCTTCTTTTTCGAAAACACGTTTTGGGGTTTGTTTTGATCCTGAATAAAAAATAGTCAATATAGATGTCGTTGGTTTTGTTTTGATGGATAGATTTTATATTTAATGCTTTTAGTAGAGTTTGAGATTGTTTGTGAAAATTAAGGTCGTGGGTTCAAAGTGTAGCGGACCGGTTTCAATTTTTGAGGTAGGTTATGGCTTAAATCTTTCATACTATGTTGGGTAGTAGATGATGATACAAAATGCTTGTTATGTGTGAGAACTAATCATGAAAAATATCTATCTATGTGTTGTGCCCGTGTGAGGCCTATATGTGATGTAACTATCAAAATTGAGATACTATGTGATATGTGTTATCGTGTGGGGTCCTATGTGATATTGATAACCTTAAATACATGTGAATAATATGTATTGTGTTGTTAAAATGCTTAGTGTGGTATCATTGGTGTATTGTGATTATATTCATACTTTATTGACATATGAGACATGTGGAAATTCATGGATGATATGAAAATAATGAGTGAATATTGGCTCACGTGGTTGTGGAAATGTATCATTGTAGTTGGTTGTGGAAATATGTCATGTGGTTGGTTATGGAAATATATCATGTGGTTGGTCATGGAAATACTCATTGTGATTGGTTGTGAGCATTATATCATACTCATTCACAAAACATTGGTACCACTGTGGCAACATCTGAGAAATACTAGCAACACCTGATAACACTTTTCTGAGGGATGTGTCGAAAAGAAAATATGAGATTTGTGAATTGTATATGGGTTAACGAACCCCCCCGGGTCTTACATTGGGAGGCTTGACTCCGTAGTTGTATACGGGGATTGTACGACGATCTCGAAGGTTGTGCAACGACCTCGTGCATCATAATTAATATCATCATATACATTGCACTTTCTTTATTGTGTTATGTTGTGCTTGTATTGTCATATTGACTTGTCATCTATCTATTTGTTCTATATCTTGACTTGTTAATGTCTAATTGTCCTATCTTTCTTTATTTGTACATAATGATTTTGAGTAAACATATAACAATCCTCCCAATCGTTTGTGAAATTTTCTCATCTTTTCTATTTTAGCTCTCCTCGTAGTTGGTGTACGTGAATTATGACTCACGGGATGAGTATTACCAATTCTTGAGGTGTTCGGAAGTTATTGAAGTCATTAGTTGGATTATTGAGATTTAATAAATTTAAGCTTCACGGTCAATCTTTGGTCAAGATGACCTCGATATGATATTTTAATGTTCTCAATAGGTCTGAAACGTACTTTTTAGTCAATATACATATTTGATTTATTTTCTTTAGGTTTTGAATAATATCCGAGGATCTATTGGGTATTTTAGATATTATTTTAGTTGATGGTTATGGAACAAACTAACATTTTTTTATTTATTGAGGCCAATGTATAGGAATTGAATTAAGTGAAAAGGATTCAGTATATTTATATTAACAATAACAATATCAACTACTAGGACACTAGGAAAATTCAAAATTCTTCTTTCTTACATGCTATTACTTGAATTCAATTGGTATCTGGCGATTCCAATTGGTATTTATTAATAAGACCAATGTCACATTGAGTTTCGTAGATTGGTGTGTAGAGCCCCTACACCCAATCTTCGTAAGGCTATGAGGCATGTAGAAGTTATTTTTCTTTCTTTCTCTCCATCGTGTCGTCCTAATCTTGGACTATTTGATTGAATCCAATTGGTATCTAGACAATTCCAATTGGTATCTTAATAATTTTGAATAAAATCTAAGAGATTTCAATTGACATCTGTTGATAAGGTCTAAAAGTTATTGTTAATAGGCAAAGACTTGTGAAAGTTATGAACTTATTGATTGGTTGTGTTGGATATTTGGCTAAACATGTGTTTCTAGATTTTGTCATTGTTGTGAATTATTTTTGTTAAGTGATGACTATTAACTAAGTTGTCTTTGTTGATAAATGTGATGGGATTATTTGATTTCTTGTTATTGTGAAACTAGAAATTCTGTGGTGCTTACTTATTTTGGTATTATTATATTGATGAGATTGGTGGTATGAGAATTGAGAGGATGATATGAGAATATGATGTCAAGAAAAAATGGTGAAAAAGTGACATGAATAAAAGACTGAGATGATATGTGTTTTCCATAATGATAGGTTCTTGTTAATAATGTTGTGGATGGACCCTTGTGTAGTTCAATTATTTACTATTATTTAGGGATCCTTATGTGGTCCGACCATTGAGACCGTATTTAGAATTTTTGTGCAGTTCTATTATTGAAATTATAATGGATTTCTTGTGAGGACTAGCTAAGTGACATTATCTTTGAGTTCCTTATGTGAACGAATTCTTAATGCTTGGTAAAATAATGAGATTTAAATAAAAGTGACAAAAACTAGTAGAGGTTGTTTATACTTACAGAATTTGATTGTTGACTTGTCTGGAATGTGATATTGGTGATGAGATTGTCAATGACCTATAATCAATTTATTTTGTTTGGCCTTGCCTATGTGCTAGTGGTGTGGGCACCACTCTTGAGGTGATTAAGAGTTAAGTAAAGTCCGTAATAAAAATATTATTAAGTAGAAATAAGAATGACTCTGTATATCTTAAATTGGTGTTAGAGATATAATAGAGGTTTGGCTTAACCATGAAGTGTTTGTCGTTAAAAAATATTGAGTTAGTGATTGTCAGGACATAAGTTGTAGCTGTGGATTTATGCATTAGGAAAAATTTTGAGAAGATAAATTATTATTGGCTTGACCTTGTGGCTGAATTATACATTTACATGTCCCACAAAGTTGGCTGATATATGACACTTTTAGAGGATAGTTATTTTCATGAAAGTGGAAATGCAAAATCAAATGGCTTTGTTACTTTCATAAAATAATTAAGGATGATCCTGAATGGGAGAATAAATGAATTATTAAATGGCATGATTGATCTTTCATTGAGTGATACTTAGTGGATATTTCTTGTTGAGTGGTTAAGGTATGATGATTAGATGGATATTAACAATATTGTGGAGGATAATGTGTTGTAGGCTCTAATTCTGTGGGAACCATAAAATGGCATGTTTCTACATCTTTTGAATCCTATTGCTTTTTCTCTCTAGTTTAGATTAGTTGTAGCGTGGCTATGATGTAAACCTATGTTTGAGATGTGGTTTTAGTAATTGAAGCGTGGTTTGTATATTTAGCCTTATTGGGCTAGTGTGGTAGTCTTGAAATCGTAAGTTAGGTAGAGTTGACTTGAGTACCTTGATTCTAGTCGAAGTTGTTATCTTAGGCTTTAATATGACTTACTTGACATTTAGAAGATGAACTAGATACCTTAGCCTAGTTCGAGGCATAGTGTGCTATGGAAATTGAGGATTAGAAGTGGGATTGTCTGACCCATTTAGGCCTAAACTTTTGTTAAGTCTTGTGGACTTAGTTGCAGATGTTAAACATAGATGAGGCTAGTAAACCTTAGAATAAGGTTACTTCGTAAATTGGTAACTCGTATAGATGTTCCTAGATTATGGGTTTTAAGTTATAGTTATGATACTTCCTGTGGAAGTGATATTGGGCATTTAGAGATGATATTCCTCTTAGATACGTTATATGGCCTATAGAGATGCTATTCCTTCTTAGACTTGATGGTTGGCCCGTACAGATGCTATTTTCTCTTAGATATGCAAATTGGTCTAGGGAGGTGATATTTCTCATAGTCATGAGATATGACCTATCGATATAAGATATCTTACAGATAATTACATGTCTATCTATATTATACCTCCTATATGTGAGATGATTAGAGATATGCTACGGATTATAAATATGATTATTGATATGAGTTTCAGATATATATATGGGCCTAAGGCTGTGATTATGATGTTGTGACTATTTCGGATAAATTAACGGGCCAAGAGCTGTGTTATGATAATAATTGAATATTTGATGAGTGTTTATCAGTGTAAAGGATACGTTTACATTTTATTAATACACATATGTTTGTATACACATCTCTCTGGTATGGGACAGAGAAAGATGCGGTGTGTTGCTTATGACTTTATTGATTGGATATTGGTGATGGCTAGGAATCTAATATATTAGTTAATGAATCTTGTTTAGTTGAAACATGGTGGCTAACGATGGTTAATGCGTGACTTATGGTGAGGTCTAGTCTAGCATATGTGAAGATTAGTTGGTATTGATGACTGAATTTGTGATGTCAATTAGTCGATAAACGAGGAGTTGTGTGTTAATGAGGTTAGGTAATAAGTCGCGACTAGTTAATAACTTTGAATAGTTTCGAAGTGGTTACCTAATGAATAGTTAAGCAAGGATTAGTTGGAAAACGATGGTTAGATAATGAATGATATCAGTTAATAAAAGAAAGTTAGGCGACAAGTAGTAATGTGTTGTCTAGTAATGATTAACGGATATAGTATGATTAGTTGATAATATTGAATGGTATATAAATGATGGATTTGGTCTAATGATGAACCTTGACTAGATGTTAGGTGTTGGTTATTAAATAAATAGTGGTTAGTTGCTATCCTGTGAATAAGGATTATTTGAAGGATAATGTTTAGGCTAATAACTAGAGGTTATGTGATGACTAGCGAACTAGTGATCCTATTATAATAAATGTTGGTTAGCTAATAACGAGTAGTTGGGAAGTATTGACTATATAGATATTCTATGGTGGTATGCCTAGGTTTTTTTATAAGTATTTTAGTATATGTTATTTGATAATGACTATTATAATGATATAGTGATACCCGATAAGGATGAAAGATACTATTGATGATGTGTTGATATACAGTAAGGCTTAATTATGATATGATGGTCCCGATGAGGACAGTTATGATGGGTTGTGATATTAATTGTGTACTTTGCATTCATTCCTGCATGCACATCACCTATCACCAATATGCACCTATAGTTATCAGCCGGTATAGAACGGTTGCATATATATGGGTGAAAAATATGCCTTGTGTTGTTGTATACTAATTGAACTTTTCGAGTCTGGGATAGTGGGGGTAAGCATCGGCTCGGCTAGGTATTTAGTTATCTATAAGTTGTGGACTAAGAAGATTGCATATGTGGAGGTCCAGTGAAAGAATCGTCCTATTGAGGAGGCCACCTGAGAGACCGAAGCGGACCTACGTAGAAAGTGTCCAAATCTTTTTTGCAGAGTCAGCTAATTCTTAGTTTTTCCTTCTTATCTTGTGTTTACCCGTTCGGGGACGAACGATTGTTTAATTGGTATCTGACGTAACGATCCTCCCGATCGTTTGTGAAATTTTCTCATCTTTTCTATTTTAGCTCTCCTCGTAGTTGGTGTACGTAAATTATGACTCATGGGATGAGTAGTACCAATTCTTACGGTGTTCGAAAGTTATTGAAGTCATTAGTTGGATTATTTAGATTTAACAAATTTAAGCTTGATCACGATCAATCTTTGGTCAAGACGACCTCGATATGATATTTTAATGTTTTCAATAAGTCTGAAACGTACTTTTTAGTCAATGTACATATTTGATTTATTTTCTTGAGATTTTGAATAATATTCAAGGATTTATTGGATATTTTAGATATTATTTTTGTTTATGGTTATGGACCAAACTAACATTTTCTTATTTATTGAGACCAATGTATAAGAATTGAATTAAGTGAAAAGGATTCATTATATTTATATTAACAATAACATTATCAGATACTTAGGGCAAAGAGGAAGGCACACACGCACTAGTGGCAGTTCTCCATTGCAACTACTGCTAAGGTGAGTCGTTCACTATTATGTTGGAAAAAAAAGGTTGAATTTTGTGGGAATTGTATCGAGGATGGTGCTAAGTTATTGAAAAATTCATGTGAGGGATAGAGGTGGGAATTGGATTTTTAATGATAGGGTTTATGTAATCAACTATTACTCTTTTTATGATTATTCTAATCACCGTGTGGAAGAGGTTATTAACGCCTAAAGTATCAATAATTGTTTAATGTTGCCGTCATTAGCGTAAATAATTTATTAATGTTGTTGTCAGATGTTTTTGTTTACATTTAGTTGTCTTCAGATGGCATAATATTGCATTAATGTTCTTGTTTACATCTAGTTAGTTGGAATTTTAAAATATTAGTTATATTTTGAGTAATGACGAGCCAGTTATTGGCATTAATAGATTATGGTTGGTTTATTTATTTTGTAACTGCTCATGTTTCAGGGATAAAGAATTAAAGACTAGGTCTAGGATTTATTTTAGAGTAAAAATTTATAAACGGGTGTTATTAAATTCATCTTCTTAAGAGAATTATATGTTTGAATAGATTTTGAACATTCCAAAAATTTGGGGAAGGACAAGACACTTGTGGACTAGTGATATTTGAGTTCTTCGAGTGAGGTAGGTTATGGTTTAATTGAAGTTTAAACTCGACTTAATTGTGTGTATTCTCCTAAATTGGATACTTGTAGGTTGGTATTCGGACATGCTTGAAATTGTTGATATTTGGATTGTTGATTCGTATATGAATGTTTATTGAAAATTGACTTGATGGAATTGTCTTATGACTTTAAGTGTACTTGTAAACTTGGTACATTGTGTGGCATGCTATGAGGTTGTGTAAATTGATATTGATAATACTTATTTATGTTTATGTTGGATCGGGTACAACACCGGTACGTTTATATTTATGTTGGATTGGGTACCACGCCTATACGTTTATATTTATGTTGGATTGGGTACCACGCTGGTACGTTTATATTTATATTGGATCGGGTACCACGCCGGTACGTTTATATTTATGTTGGATTGGGTACCACGGCGGTACATTTATATTTATATTGGATTGGGTACCACTCCGGTACGTTTATATTTATGTTGGATCAGGTACTAAGCTGGTACACTTATATTTATGTTGGATCTGGTACCACGCTGGTACGGTACATTAACATAGATTGTTCCCTGCAAGTCATGACTATTTGGGCAAAAATAAGTCCCATAGCATGTGTGTACATATTTGTGTTATTTCTGTGGATGTTTATTGTATGGTTGATACTCTTGATGGTTATGTGGCTTGTTTGTGAGCACTATTGACCTGTTGTTGTTGTATTGTTGATTCATTGAATATTTGTTGTGTGATGATGCCTATCTACTTGTTATTTGATTTATGTTGTGTACATGCTATTAAATTGAGTTGGCCTATAATACCTACCAGTACATAGTGGTTTGTACTGATACTACCCTGTACTCTTCTTTTATTGAGTGCAGAAAGTGTTTTAGGCTCAGACATGACCTCACCTCCAGAGTTTGATAGCAGATCTTGATCCAAGGGTGGGCATTCTGTCTCCAGGCTGCCATGGATCATCTTATTTGTTCTTGTCCATCTTTCGAGCAATGAAACATGCTTTATTTACTTTATTTTTAGATATTACTTTAGATATGATCTTTGTTAATAGTTCTTGTACAATGACTTTCGGGTCTTGGGAATTTTAGTAAGTAGTTTGTTTGAATTTCTGCATTAATAATAATTAGTCCTGGATATTTGTTATTATGTTGAATTTTATAACAATATCATCTAATATTGACTAAGTGTTTGGGTAGTGGTTCGGTTTAGATGGTTCTCTCACAAAAAGATTAGGGTGGGTGTCACTCATGGCCATTTGGGTCATGACAATACATGTTTCTCTTTGTTTTACTTATATGTGACATTGTGTGTATTTGTATCCCTATCTAGTGTGTTATTATATTATATGTGGATATTGTAGAACTGTTAATGCAAGCGCTGTGGGCTACCGTTGTGGGATATTTTCTGATTGCAGGTGACGTGCCCTTAGTGTATATTTTGTATGCTTTATTTACTACTTTGCTTGGTCAGCCTATGATACCTACTGAGTACAAGTGAACCATACTCATACCTACTGCGCCCTTTTGGTGCAGGTCCTAGCTTGAGTGTGCCTTAGCTCGCTTGACTCGGACAAATTTTTTATCTTCCAAGGTAGCGGTTGGACATTTATACGTCCGAAATTCACCTCTATCTTTGTATAGTAGTTATGTATTTATTAGTATTCAAAGACAAATATTATTCCTTTTTGGTTATTTTTCTGATAAATTTGACTCTTAGATTATATTAATAGTTCTTACACTATTGACACCTGATTTTGGGCATGATTGATATTTTGGGTAAGTTCTTTCCGCATTGTTATGGTTACTTGTATAGTTCGACTTCGTTCTAGAAGCCTTACCTTAGGGTATTTTTGTCTTTTTCTATTTTTGCATCAGTTTGGGTGATAGGCTTACTTGTCAAGGTACGCCGCGACAAGTGCCATCATAACCCTCATTTTTGGGCTGTGACAGTATGTGGCTTGAAGTATTCTAATCTTATAGGTGTAAGAATTATGTATAAGGGTTGTCCGTGTTATGCAATTTATATGGTTTAACCCATTTTTCAGATTTTCCCTTGCAATTTTGTTTCACCTTATAACTGGGCGTGTTATGTAAACGTATATAGATTACTGCTACTATTTTTTACCTTATACATTTCATATTACCTTTATATGTATAGGTTTACCTTATACATTATACATTACTGTAGTTATGTTTCACCATATTTACATTATGCATAAGCATGCTATGTATAAGAATACGTTTTATGCATTACTGTTGCCATGTTCTCTTTATACGAGTATTTTTTTCTTTGGTTCTAAAATTTTCTAGGTGATTTATGTGGTAAATT
>NC_061122.1:43200673-43252376 GCF_002878395.1 Capsicum annuum | reverse complement strand
TTTTTTCTTTGGTTCTAAAATTTTCTAGGTGATTTATGTGGTAAATTTCTATTTAGGAGTATATTTTTTTTTTTGGAAAATTTACATAATTAGGGGATTCATTAATTATACATTAATAAGGTACAATCTTGGATAATTATTAGACTTGATTTATTATTTTAAATATCGTTAAAATGGTTAACTCATATGCATAGGTTATAATGTATAATAACATGGAGGAATGTATATCAACATTTATAATCCAGGAGAGAGAAAAACTAAATAACAAATCCGAAAGAGAAGGTAATTAAAAAATCTGAGGTTTATGTTATTTACCTTTAATTTTATTCACATTTGTATGAGTTTTTAAAATGAGTTGAAATCCATATTTACTCATTTAAAATACTAAAAATTACACAAATACACAACTTATGTTTCCAATATTACAAAAAAATCTCAACTCCCTAAATATATTACAAAAATCCCAACATATACATAGAATGCTATGTATATGTCGGCTATGTTATGTATATTAATAGGGAGAGAGAGTAAAGTAATTAAAAAAGTGGGAGGGCATGTAATTACTTTCAAAAGGGTTGATATTTATGTAATTTAGACTTTAAAATATGAGTGATCCAACTCAAAAAATATGAGTTAAATGGACTCCTTTCACTAATATGGGCTCAAATTGTCACTCCTACTTGACATATAGGCTAAGAAACAATAAATAATATGAGTAATTTTATTATATCACTCTTTGAATATAATTAATTCAATATTTTGAAAAATGTAATGGGTAATAACTACAATTAATAACTAAGGATAAACTTGGATAAATTATCCATTAATTTGTCAAACTGGATAAGTATTTTTCAAATTGAATAAGTATTGTTGGACATCTATTTTTAATAACGTAGACACGCATTACTGGCCTGAGGGAGTAATATCTATCGTTAATTAAAATTAACCTTTTTTGGTTAATCTTGCGTAGGTACCTATTAGCATTAAAAAAAAAATCATTGAATTTTTACCTAGGCTAATATTAAAATCTCAAACCAAAAGTTTTTCCTTTTCTTTTTTTCTCCTTTTTTTCCTCAAAAAATATTAGAGGGCGAATTTTACTGCAAAATTACATTTACTTGAGTCATTTTGATAGATAGATGAAGATCTTCAGGAGTTATTGTTTAGGATGCTGAAGGTTAGAATGATAATGCAAGGAATTTTGGAATTCGGAACCAAAGTATGCCCTACAACTAAAAAAAGTACCAATATATGCCATATATAAAAAAAGTACCAGAATAGGCTTTGTGCACTTAATAAGTGCACAATACCTTTAACTTTGTAACGGAAGATTTCTGACGGTGTTAAAAAAGTTAAAGTTCACATTGTGCACTTAATAAGTGCACAATCCATTTTTTATGGACTGTGGACAATCCATTTTTTATGGACTATGCACAATCCATTTTCTTATGGATTGTGCACAGTCCATTCTTTTATGGAATGTGCACTTCTTAAGTGCACAATCTCTTTATTTATAAATTGTGCACTTATTATTCATATTATTTATAGATTGGACACGATTATTCATTTATTTAAAGATTGTGCATTTTCTTATTGCACAATTCATTTATTTATAGATTATGCATAATATATTATTTTTAATTGTGCATATTTTTAGTGCACAATTCATTTATTTATATAGTCCACTTTTTTACAAAATACTGAACAATTTGATGAAAAAGAAATTTAATTAAACGAATGCATATGATTAAACTTATATTGTTTATCTTGGTTAGTATATATGCAAAAGGAGATTCCGCTCCATAGTAGAGAAAAATAAGTTGAAAGACCTCAAATGATTAATTGAAAAAAAGCGATAAGTGGGTCTCACAATATTATTAAATTAAAAAGGATAAAATCATTTAAATAATTGAAACGGTTGTTGGGACAATTAAAGTTATTTGATAACTTTGTTAGTTGTCTCAATAACTATCAAAGTTGACTATCAAAGTTGTCGAACAACTTCGATAGTTATTGAGACAGCCTTTTTAGTTGTTGGAACGGAAATATATAAAAAAAAAACTGAATTTCTTTTGTTCATTTTACCTAATTCTTAAAACTTAAAGTATCCCAACTTAATTGACAAATTTGTTTGTCCTTTTTAATTCAAAGTCCTTTCATAGTAATTTGCTTGTATTTTTAGTTTTATATTTTTTTCATAAGAAATATTTATTTATTTTTATATATAAAAAAATTTAATTTTTTTTCTATTCAATTTCTAAGTGGCTTATAATTTGATTGATCATATTTAAATCAAGTTTTTCCAAGAATTGATTTTTACTCTTCACTCCTTATTAATGAATATTTGAAGATTAAAGTATACTTAATTATGATCTAATTTCGTAAAGCATAAATTTAGAGAATAAATTTTGTAGAAAGATAATATGTAGATTATGAAGTTCTTAAGAAAATATTTTGAAATTTAACTTATACGTGGGTCATCAATTTAACATATGCCTCTAATGACTTTGTAGAACATAATTACATGTCTTATATTATAATACAAAATATGAATTTTTATTACAAATTCTTTTTGATATAAATATTTTAGATCACTTTTTCATTACTTAAAATATTAAAGGATCAAAATAAGTGCACAATCATGCAAAAAAAGTGGACAATATAAATAAATGAATTGTGCACTAAAAAAGTACACAAGCAAAAATAATCTATTCTGCACTTTTTTAATGCACAGTCTATAAATAAATGGATTGTGCACTAAAAAAGTGCACAATCTTTAAATAAATGAACAACCTATAAAAAAATAGATTGTGCACTTATTAAGTGCACAGTTCATAAAAAAATGAATTTTACACTTATTAAGTGCACAGTTCATAAAAAAATGGATTATGCACTTATTAAGTGCACAATCCATAAAAAAAAATGAATTGTGCACTTATTAAGTGCACAATATAAACTTTAACTTTTTTAACACCATCAGATGTCTTCCGTTACAAAGTTAAAGGTATTATGAACTTATTAAGTGCACAAAGTCTATTTTGGTGCTTTTTTTTATATGGCATACATTAATACTTTTTTTAGTTGCAGGGCATATTTTGGTTCCGGACTCGGAATTTTGTCTCTTAAGTAACTTTTGCCTTTTGAGAAGAAACCAAGATTAAAAAATTATTTACAACAACAATATATCTAGAGTGATCTCACAAGTTAAATTTAAGGAGGACGAGCAATATAAACAAAAACTTTTTATAAAATAGAGAGATTATTTCAAATAGATTCTCTCCGCTCCAAAAAATATTATACAAAATAGGTTTGAAAAAAGAAAGTTTGAGATAAAAATATCAAAGAATTAACCAAACAAAAAATAATCAAAGAAACTAAAATATCAAAAATAGTAAGGAAACAATGTAAAAGAAATAATTTTAAAAAGTAAGATAATGATAGAATAATATTAATAATAATACTAGTGTAGGTGTAGAGAGAGCGGAATTTTCTTTGGGGTGACATTGAAACCCGAACCAAGATGCATCTTTTAAGCTGGAAAGAGGTCATAAAACCAAAAGAAATTGGTGGGTTAGGCATCTAGAGGCTTGCCCATAAGAACTTAGCTCTCTTGTCCTCCTCTGCTTGGCGTGTTTTTCATTCCGAAGCCCTTTGGGCTCAGGTCCTTCGATCCAAGTACTTGGGACGCAAAGGTGCCAGCTCGAAAATTTGGAAAACCCTCACAATAGGCTGGGTTTAATGTCAATTAGGACTGCAATGGCAATCTTCAAATGGTAAATACATAAAATTCTTTTTGGACCCATGGCTTGGGCCAAATTGCTCTGTCCATAGTCTGATCCAAGGTCCACTTCAACAGCATAAAACAAAAGCCACCATTAACTCTTACAGAGCTGAAAACTGTTGGTCTTTCAATGATCTTTCTTTTGACTTTCCTCAGACCATAATTGCCTACATCAACTCAGTCTACTTTCTTCGTTTTGATACCTTCCGCTCGGACAAACTTATCTGGGGACTTATTGAAAGTGAATTTTTTAGTGTCAGTTCCTTCTTCAAAGCTTTAATTATCAAAGATGTGCCAGCGGAGAAATGTGCCCTTGACTTCTTATGGATCTGGAAGTTAATCGTCCCGCCAAAGATTAGATACTTCTTATGGCTTACATATCATAACCGTCTCCCTACAGCTTCCTACCTTTATCACACAAACTGTATTCCATCTCCTCTCTGCCCTATGTGCCACTCATCTTCTAAAATAGTTGCTTATCTTTTTCTACACTGTAACTCTGTTAAGCCCCTTTGGCTGGAGCTAGGCATCTCTACTCAAGTTGATAGCATCATGTCTAATCTTATGGACATGCATCACCAAGGGTGGCTCCATAATTTCTTCCAAGTTAAGCTTTACCAACCCCTCATGACCATTCCTACAAGAGTTATCCTTAGTTTCTGCTTATGATCAATTTAGTTAGGCCGCAACAAATGCACCTTTGAAGGATTGCGATTTTAGGTAACTCTGGCACGGTCATTCCCCTTGCATCTGAGTTTTGGTTTCTAGCAGGAAAGACAAAGCCTGTCAAGCAGACTATCCCTATGTATGTAAAATGAAACCCGCCAGCACCCGATTTCACAATGCTCAATACGGATGCAATCTTTATGCCGGGAACAAAGCATGCTACTATAGCGGGGATCTTCAGGAATTGTACTAGTGCCTGACTTCTAGGATTTATTAACCAAGTATCAGTTTCGAAACCTTTAGAATCTGAAATTCATGCCCTGCTCTTAGGACTTTCATTAGCACTTGAGTATAAGTTTTTGTTGCTGTAAATAAACCTAGACTGCCAGCAAGTAGTTAATCTTTTATGGGAAATGCCTAATATAAGCTCTTCTTTAATTTCTGATTGCAGATGCCTACTCAAGACTCTGGCTAATCCCCAGGTAAAACATGTTTACAGGGAACAAAATAAGTTAGAGGATGCGATGGCAACAAAGCATGTACAGAATGATGCTAGTAGTATGGGACCTCTGCTACTTTGGGACCCTCCAACATCCATAAAGGATATTTTGCGAGCAGATATATTCGGAGGACCAACTATCAGACGGATCAGGAATAAAACAAGGGCAGAGTCTTTGTATAATAGTTCTTGTAATAGTTTGGGTAGGAATGTAACTATTACTGCCACCGCTTGTACAGTGGCTCTGCCACAAAGTAATTCTCTGTAATCTATGGACGGTTATATTTTAATATAATATCAGTTGCTAACCAAAGAAAAAAGTAGGTGTAGAGAGAGCAAGTGTAGTGTTCTAAACTAGAAGAGTAAATACATAAAAATCCCCTAATCTTGTTCAAGTTTTGCAAAGACACCTAAACTTTAACTTCGACCTATTACCCCATGATTCTTTTTTATTTCTTTGCAAAGACACCATTTTGACACTCTGCGTGTATACACGCGCCACAGGCGCGTGAAAAGGCTCAAAATTGACTTTATTGAGTAATTAAAAATTGTCACGTGTAAATAATTTGATATATAATTTATCTTCTTATTTTTTATAAAAAAATTAGTATTTATTTAATTTTAAAATTATTCCATACCCCCTATCCCACTCCCACCCCCGCCAATAACCCCACCCCACTATTGTCTTCTTCCCCATTTGATAGCTTCTTCTTCATCACCATAACTCAACAACGACATCAATTACAACAACAACAATATCAATTACAATATATTTCAAGTTCTTATTTCAATATATTTCAAGATGATTAGGAAGAATTCTAGTGCTAAAATTTTCTTGAACAATTTGAAAGTTGAGAAAATCCAATAAAACCCAACAATTTAAACCAATATATTGAGAAAACCCAACTTTGCTGTGTAAAACCTGACAATTTGAATCAATATATTGAGAAATTGGGTTTACTCAACTTTCAAATTGAGAAAAATTGGGTTTTTTTCAACTCTGCTGTGTAAAACCCAACTTTGTTGTGCTAAAAAAAATTTGAACCAATATATTGGGTTTTATCAAAGTTGAGAAAGTGCTGAAAAAATGGTAAGAAAATGCTTCTAATTGCAGTGTAATGGCGGCTGAAGGGAATGGAGATGTTTTGTGGAGAAGAAGACGCGTGGAGTGAAATTATTGATGCAAAGGAAAAAAGAAAGTCAAAAAGTAAGAGAGAGAGTAAGAAAGAAGAAAAAAATATAAAGAAAATAATTAAAAATAAAAAAATAATTTCTTTTATTAAGTCAGACGTGTCAAATTTTAATTGGTGTGTGTAAAGCACCTACTTTTTGAAACTGGGTTTCGTCCCAAAATAGTGTAATAATATCGGTTCAAAATTATTTAGGAGGTATTAGGACACTCACAAAGTTTAAGTGTCTTTTTGAAAAAACAGTCCAACATTAGGAGGATATTTATGTATTTTCTCTTAACTAGAACGATGCCCCATCACCCTACCCTCCCATCCACTTAAATGAAAGAAATCACTATATTCCGTTATTTCCTATCTAGGGCCAATGTATTTGGTGAGCTGCACCGTGTCTTGTCAAATCTAGCTAATCATCTCTCTCTAATTCTTTCTTTGTCTACCTCCATCTCTACTTAGGAGTTAGACCTAGTACCGTGAACCTCCTACAACTCCTCATCACAAAATTTACGTTTTTCTTTTTCACATACCCGAATAATCTCAAGCTCACTTTCTGCATCTTATCTTCGCAGAGGCCACATCCATCTTGCCCGGTATATCCTTGTTCCTATTTTGTCCCTCTTAGTACACCCACACATCCATCTAAGCATCCTTATTTTCACTACTTTACCTATTGCATGTATGGGTCTTTTACTAGCCAGCACTCAATCCTACACGTACAGTATAAAGATGCTCTAATAATAACTCTATAAAATTTACCTTTAAAACTTGACGACGTATTCTTATCACAAATTAAAGAATATCGAATGTGAACTTTCATTTCATTCAACTTCTTCATTTTTTAAATTTCGTGATTTTTTTTCAACTTCAATGGAATGTTCATCAGTAAAAAAGACATCGATCTAAATATCTTTTCAAAAATATCGACCAATTTTTTGTCCTAAAGGTTCAAAGGAGTTGTCTTCTCCCTACAACTCGATCGATTGAGACATAAGTGGGATTAATGCAAGCAATAGAGGCAACAACGATGATGATGTGTTGTTAAAAAATGCAAGTTAATTAAAACAGTGATTTAATTGAAACTAAAGCAACAAACATTGTTTAGTTGACCATTTGAGACATTAGAAGTGATGGAATAGGTGAAAAAAAAGAAGGTGAAAGTGGTTGAGGATAACGTAAAAAGAGAATAAAAAAAACGAAAGTAAAAACAAGAAAATTTTTTTTAATGAAAAATATATAGATTTGGCCTTTGGGGTTTAAAGTATTTTTCACACCAGATTTAGGTTTGTGCTAGCACAATAATAAATATTGAATTAAAGAACTGACTCGAGTATGATCGGTTTGAGCTTAAATACATTTTGATAATTCTCTATTGGGTTTGACTCGGTATTGTAAGTCTGTACGTAACAAGCTCAGTGGAGCTTTTTTTCTTTTTTTTCCCACATGAGGAGTTTGTTTTATGATAGATCAAAAGGAGTACAAAGAGGTGGATATGTCCTTAAACCTCAAGAATTACAAAGCTGAGTGTAGAACACTAATACAATTTGATCTAAGCACAAAATAAACTAGAAGGGTCTCTCCTTTAACAACTAAGCTCACAAAAAGAGAGGCTACTAAGCGCCCTTAGTAGTAAACTAAGTACTCAGCCTGGATCAAAGATGAAAGAGCCTTTCTTGACTCGAATTTTAAATTTTGGAGAGCCATTAATGTCATTCTTCAAAGTAGATATAATTTGAGTGGGCAAGTTTGTCGCCTCATTGTAGAAGATGTTTCTTTTAGTACTCTCTGCCAAATTTGCGAGAAGATCAGCCGTGGTGTTGCCTTCACGAAGAGTGTGCATGAATTGAAATTGACCTTGAGATTTCAAAGTTGAGAATTGCCTGAGTTCATTCCTTAGTTGCCAGGAGCTTTTGAGTTTTCCGGTGATTATCTGGATGATAGGTAGTGAATCGGATTCGACAGTGATTTTGCGATACCATTGTCTAAACACTGTAGACATGTGATTTTGACCCTTCCCGAGTTTAATATATATATTTTGTCGATATTAAATATTTATATTTGGTCTAATATTATTTAAATTCTTATTTTATTTTAATAAACTTTTAGTTAAAAAAGAATAAATTTAATTTTTGAGATGTTTTATTTTTATTTTATTATATTTTAAAAAATAATAATACAAAAATTTTAAAAATATTTTCTTTTTAAGTTTTAAACAAATAAATTAGTAGTTTTAGTACTATCTTAATTATATTATTTTTAACTATTTCTAAACTTTTATTGTATTTTATTAAATATAAAAATTAATTAGTTATTATTAGATTATTTTTTTTATTATTATTATTTTATTTATTTATTTATTTATTTATTTATTTTTATTATTATTATTATTATTATTTTTTAAAAAAAAGATTTAAAATTTGAAATTTCTTCTTATCCTAAACTACACAACCACCTCCATATTTCACTCAACCCCCTTAACTCCCTCAACTTCCCAGCCCCTCCTACACACTATATTACACACACAAGACAATACACACAGGGGGATCTATTATACACAGACGGAGAAAAACAAAAATTGAAGAAGCAAGAAAAGAGATCAAAAGAGAAAAAAAAAAAAAGAAGAGCAAAACAACATTCTGTAAGAAGAAAAAACACAAAAAGAAAAGATTTAAAAGGAAAAGAAAAGGGTCGAAGAGATCAGATCTCCGTTGAGTTTTTCAGTGACAGCGTTTTGCTTCTTTATCCCGTTTAATTCACTACACAAGTTCTTAGCAAATTCATATTATTTATTTTGTAAGTTTCATTGTGAATTGAAGCATGAAAGAATTTATTTCACTGCCTTTTTATATTATTTAGTGTGCCTAGTTAGTTTTTTTTTTTTACGTAATATGTGCTATATATTTTATTTATAACTCATCTGTCAATTTGAAATAATATTCATTAGAATGATTTTGAGTTTTATGTGAGATAATTTTTTATAAGTTATTAGTGTTAAAAGATGTAAAACTGGCATGCAATCAGTGTATATTTATGTACAAACCATGCATGCAAAGAAAAAAAAATGAGAAAGAAGACATGCACAATATAGGAGCAAACAGAGAAAAGGGACGTTGAAGAAAAATAGTCTGAAAGATGATGATTTGCCCTATTCTTGAAATGAATGTGGTAGCAAGATATGATATGTATGCCTCAATGTGCTCCTGAAGTAGTATGTAACGCCTCGGAAAACGGGTCCCGGAGCGTCACACGGTGCTTGAGGCTACGAGAAGCCCCAAGCTAATCCTTTGAGCCATTTTCATTCAATTCAACACAAATCAACGGGGTTTCCATAAATAACCCTCAAATATCAACAGAGTAATCATCATCCAAGAATAAAAGAATTTCAGAAAGATAACAAAATATGACTTATTAGTCAACTCTCAACATCTATACTAGTCTGAAAAGCCTCTAAGAAAATCAATAAAACCAGCGATCCATTGAGACATGCCCCAACTGACTCATACTCAATTATCAAATGTAAATAATTCTGTGAAACCAACATCAGACATCACGTCCTCGGAATATGAGGACTCACCACAACAGAGGATGTAGAACAGCATGCCCGAAGAATCTCTGTCGAACCTGGAACTGAGCACCTGAACCTACATTCTGAGAAAATGCAGCCCACATCCGAAGATGTGGGTCAGTACCATGGAAAGGAACCGAGTATATGGGGTTTTATGTAGTTGTATAAACATCATCATCATAAATATTTATAAGAAATATGCAGGATGTATGAAAGACACACGTAGCCTGAAGAAAATTATCATAATCATGAGAGGATGAAATAAGTACAATAACACATGTGAGTCATCATATAATTTGTCAATCACTTTCAGTTCATCAAGAATATCAATTCTCATAATGTAAATATCATTTAAATCTTTCGAAAGAATAACTTTCACAATTCTACTTTCAAATCACTACACCATTCACCATAGACACAAGGAAACACACACACACTAGGAGATCCTGCAACCGAAATAAACCATATGAGCTACATGGAGTCCAACGTACAACCCACATTGGGGAGATCCGTCCTATCCTTGCCATCGGAGTAGGACTATCGATATCAAATCCACACAAACTAGTGATCACTATATAAATCAGCCTCAGGCTCACTCCTACGAGGTCACGTAGTTCTAGGGAAGTAAGGTCGCTTTATACCTCCCACTCGGTGCTAAAGATTTCTCCCGGACTTAGCTCAGATCATTTCAAAGACAATCCACAACAAAACAATTTTAGTTTTATATAAATATATATCAGCAGCCATCATGCTTCCCATCTATCAAAATCAACCACGTTGTGGATTTCTTTCACACTCGAGTTCAAAACAACTCTATTAAGACCAAAAGGTCAAATCATTTAAAATATCTCAAATATTCAACATTAACGTGCTTATAACACACACTTTCTAAAAAAACACAATTTTCAATGGGGATTACGACCCAAATATCAAAATCATGATAAATATCGTTCAAGATTCATGCTTTATATCACCACACATGTAAATTCATCTTTCAAAATCATAAACATCAAGATTTCATAATAATCATCATAAGATATGGGATCATGCTTCAAATTCCTAAAAAATCAAATAAAAATCATGCCTTTGTAAAGAAAATTACTTTTGGGCACAAGAACGAAAGAGAGTTCTTGTTGAAAAACCCCACATACCTTGAATGATGAACTTTAGATCGATACTCATTTTTGAGATGTTAATTGTGCCTTTGAATGATTGTTCTTGGAGTTCTTGAACTAGGAACTCGGAATCTTGAATAAATTTACAGAATTAATGGTGAACTTTGGAGGTTCTTGAAGTTGGATGTAGGAGCTTAGGATTTTCTTTTTGAGGGAGATTGATGAAATATAAAATATAATGCTTCCATAGGCTTTAATATAGGGTTTGGACGGATTTTGGGTGAGGAGAAATGACCAAAACGCCCCTAAAATTAAAAAAAATCTCGAATTTGTCCTTTGATGGACTGTTTTGATAGTCTGAAGTAGATCAACCATAACGTTTTACTTCGATATTCAAATTGGATGAAACCAATTTCATTAGAAACAGGACTCTCATATCTTTCCGTTGATATATAGTATGTCACCCAGATCATTGTGTAGGAGGAGTTATGATCGTTTGAAGTTGACCCAAAAATTCACTTTTGATAGGATGAAGTAGATCGACCATAACTTTTTGCTTCGTTAGATAAATTAGATGAAACCAATTTCATTGGAAAGAGGACTCGCAGAGCTTTCCGTTGATATATAGTAGATTACCCAGATCATTATGTACAAGGAGTTATGATCATTTAAAGTTGGAGAAAAAATACGCCAGGCCTCAGTACTTTTTCCTGCACGTTTTACTGTTCACTACTATTCATGGTTCGATCGAAATGTTCATAACTCGTCGCTCGGGTGTCCGTTTTGGATGATCCACATATCGTTGGAAATATTATTCGATACTCTACGCAATGGTGGGTTATAATCTAAGACGTTTCATACGAAAAATTTATAATTCATTCTAGAAGATAGAACCCAACACGTTTATGCACAAAATTTCAACAAAAAATTTCCTGGGGTATTACATCATCCCCCCTTGTAAACATTTATCCTCGAATGATGCTAGACATACCAAGATTAGACAGGGAATAGAGCATACATCTAAAACCATTCGTTAGACTCATCACCACATCATTTCTCACTCCGAATGCAACATAGAACACATAAATTCAAGAAACTATAGCTGAACACATAATAAATGACAGCTGAACTACTGCAACTTTTATCAAAAGTGCATGATTTAGGAAAGACGGTATCTTCGGCTGGATCGGAGTTCGTGAAAAATAGGTGTGGGTACTTGGATCGCATATCCGTCTCAGCTTCCCAAGTTGCACCCTCAACAGATTGGTTTCGCCACAACACCTTGACCAAGGGAACTTCTTTGTTCCTTAGTCTTCAGACACTGAAATCAAGAATCTCAATAGGAATCTCATCAAAAGAAAGATTTTCTTGAATGTCAGCACTCACAGAGGAATCCACTACTACAGCATCGCTAATATGCTTTCTAAGCATGGAGACGTGGAATATTGGATGAACAGAGGACAACTCGGAAGACAACTCAACTTCATAAGCTACCTTACCAACACGGCTAAGAATTTTGTAAGGACCAACATAACGGAGACTAAGCTTCCCCTTATTTCCGAATCTCTTCACCCCTCTCATGGGTGAAATTTTCAGATACACTTGTTCACCAACTTCAAACTCAAGGTCTCTCCTTCTAATATCCGCATATGACTTCTGATGACTCTGTGCAATTTTCAACCTTTCCCTAATCAACTTAACTTTTTCCATAGCCTCAAATACCAAATCAGGACCACTCACAGCCGCTTTATCCACCTCGAACTAACCTATGGGTGATCTATACTTCCTCCCATATAAAGCTTCAAATGGAGCCATGCAATTACTAGAGTGGAAACTGTTATTGTAAGCAAACTCTATCAACGGTAAGTGATTATCCCAACTTTTCTTAAAGTCAAATGCACAAGCTCTCAACATATTATCTAAGGTCTGGATGGTCCGCTCAGCCTGACCATCGGTCTGTGGATGAAAAACAGAACTCAAAAGCCCTTGGGTACCAAGACCTTTCTGAAAAGCTTTCCAAAATTCCAAAGTTAACTGAGTACCCCTATTCAAAATAATAGACAAGGGAACTTCATGCAGTCTGACTAGCTCTCAGATATATAATCTAGCGTAATCCTCAGCAGTATATGAAGTATGAACAGGCAAGAAATGAGCAGACTTAGTCAACCTATCAACCACAACCCAAATGGAATCATGATGGCATCGGGAAGGAGGTAAACCAATCACGAAGTCCATATTTATCTCTTCCCACTTCCAGGTGGGAATACTAAACTCTTGCATCATACCACCAGGTCTTTGGTGTTCAACCTTAACCTGTTGGCATGTTGCACACTTAGCTATAAATGCTGCTATATCTTTCTTCATGCCACTCCACCAATAGATTTCCCATAAGTCTCGGTACATCTTGGTGGCACCAGAATGAATAGAATATCGCGCCCCGTGCGCTTCAGCCGTAATTCTCTGTCTCAGATCATCAACTTCGGAAAACACAATCTACCCTGCAATCTCAACACACCGTCTCCCTCTTGGGATAAAACCTCTACTTTTTGGTCCTTGACTGACTCCTTCAGTCTGACCAAACTAGCATCTAAGTATTGCTTTTCCTTTACTTTCGAAACCAAGGAGGATTCAGAACTACTTTGAACCCCTATACTACCTTCAGCAGAGTCAAACAACCTAACCCCCAATCTAGCCAAACAATATACATCACGAGCCAACTCTTTCTTACCTTCTACCACATGCGAAACACTACCCATGGACACTCTACTTAGGGCATCCGCCACAACATTGGCCTTGCCCGGATGGTAAATCACACTCATATCATAGTTCTTTAACAATTCTAACCATCGTCTCTGCCTAAGATTCAATTCTCTCTAGGTAAAAACATACTGCAGACTCTTATGATCAGTGAAAACATCAACAAGACACCATACAAATAGTGTCTCTAGATTTTCAAAGCAAACACAACAGCAGCCAACTCAAGGTCATGAGTGGGGTAATTTTTCTCATGGGGTTTCAACTGTCTAGAAACATAAGCTATCACCTTACCCTTCTGCATTAATACGCAACCCAACCCAACTCTCGAAGCATCACAGTACACCATAAAACATCAACACCATCAGGCAAAGTCAAAATAGGGGCGGAAGTGAGTCGAGTCTTCAACTCCTGAAAATTCTTCTCACAATATTCGGACCACAAGAACTTTACTTTCTTTTGGGTCAATCAAGTCATAGGAGACGCTATAGAGGAGAAACCCTCAACAAAACGGTGGTAATAGCCAGCTAAACCCAAGAAACTTCAGATATTAGTAGGAGAAATAGGTCTAGGCCAATTTCTAATAGCTTCGGTCTTTTGGGGATCAACTCTAATACCCTCGAAAGAAATGATATGACCTAAAAAAGCAACTGACCTTAGCAAAAACTCACACTTACTAAACTTGGCAAACAACTTGTGATCTCTAAGGGTTTGCAAGACAGTTTGGAGATGATCAGAATATTCATCCTCACTACGGGAGTACACCAGTATATCATCGATGAACACTATGACAAATATATCCAGATATAATCTGAACACTCGATTCATGAGGTCCATGAAAGCTGCTGGGGTATTACTTAACCCGAAAGACATAACAAGAAACTCAAAATGGTCATAACGAGTTTGGAAAGAAGTTTTCGGGATGTCACACTCCCTAACTTTAAGTTGATGATAGCCAGAACGAAGGTCTATCTTTGAGAAATAACTTACACCTTGCAATTGGTCAAATAAATCATCTATTCTCGAAAGGGGGTACTTATTTTTTACGGTGACTTTATTCAGTTGGCGGTAATCAATGCACATACGCAAAGAGCGATCTTTTTTTCTCACAAACAACACAGGAGCACCCCAAGGAGAAACACTGGGCCTTATGAAACCCTTATTTAGTAGATCTTTGAGTTGCTCTTTCAACTCCTTAAGTTCTGCAGGGGCCATACGGTAAGGAGGAATTGAAATGGGCTGAGTATTGGGAAGAAGATCAATCCCGAACTCTATCTCTCTATCAGGAGGTATTCCTGGGAGATCATCCAAAAAGACATTAGAAAACTCATTGACGACATTAACAGACTGGAGAGTTGGAGTCTTAGACTTAGTGTCTTTGACTCTAACCAAATGGTAAATATACCCCTTGAAAATAAGCTTTCTAGCTTTGAGGTAAGAGATAAAATGACTCTTGGGTGACATAAAATTCCTATACCACTCAAACACGAATGAACCTAGAAACTGAAACTTGACCACTCGGGTCCAGCAATTAATAGAGGCATAAGAAGAATACAGCCAGTCCATACCTAAAATCACATCAAAATCTACCATTTATAACTCAATCAGATCAGCCAACAAGACTCTATGAAGAATGGTAACAGGACACTTTTTATACACTTTCTGGGTAATAATCGAATCACCCACTGGGGTAGAAACTAGGATAGACTCAGGAATAATCTCAGGACTCATTTCAAAATTCACAGCAATCAAAGGTGTAAAAAATGAGAAACTGGATACAGGATCCAACAAAGCATACACATCAAACTGAAATATACGAAGCATACCAGTAACAACATCGGGAGAGTCCTCCTGTTCCTGGCGGGACGGTAAAGTATAGAATCTATTCTGGAGTTGTCCGCCAGCATTGCTAGAAGAGATGCCCTGAGCTGGGGCTGGGCGAGTCGCTGGAACTGGAGCACTAACAGTCCGAGTCTGGTTCTGAGGGCGATAGTCACGACGCCCTTGTCCATTTTGTGGACAATCTCTAACTCTGTGACCCATGTCTCCACACCGTAAACAACCCCTCTTCTCACCCCAACACTCACCCGAATGAGCCCTACCACACTTAGGACACAGGGGACGATTTGGCTTACTGCCAACACTATACTAGGACTTGGATGTATATGACCTGGTACCTTGCTCCTGCCTACCTCTAGGCATGAGAGCACTAGCAGATGACGGTGCTGGCATAGATGAATGATCCTGATACTGAGGGCGACTCCCTCCCTGCGATCTAGTCTGACCCTATCCGTGCTGCTCGAACCTAGCTCTCTTATTCCCTCTCATTCTATCTCTCTCCTTAATCTTATCTGCCTTAATCTATTGGGCATGAGTCATCAGCCTAGAAAGATTCATCTCACTATTCAGCATAGCAGACCTACACTCCTTAACCATATAACTAGATATTCCAGTCACGAACTTAATCATACTAGCCCGATTATCAGCTACTAAGTCAGGAGCATACTTGGCCAATTGACTGAACTTTAGACAGTACCACCTAATAGTCATAGAGCCCTGTCGCAATTTTATAAACTCTTCCACCTTCGCCTCCCTCATCTCCAAAGGGAAAAACTTATCCAAGAATGCATCCTGGAACTCTTGCCAAGTTGTAGGGACAACTCCCTCACCTCTACCTTTCCTCCAAGTAACAACCCAGTCATAAGCAAGGTCTTTCAACTTATACGCAGCCAATTCCACACTATGTTCCTCAGATACATGCATTACCTGAGTAATCTTCCACACCTCCTCTAAAAACAACCGTGGATCCTCATCAGACTTGGACCCATAGAATTCCAGCGGATTTATCCGCATGAAGTCACGGATCCTGGCAGTAGCTGAATCACATCCCTGCTACTATGGAACTGGGGCCGGGTTGGCCAAAATATTTACAGTAATAGGTTGGTCCAGCGCCTGAAAGGCTGCCTGAAATTCAGCATGAGACACGTTTTAATTTAATGGGTCAGCGGGTTGAGGTTACTGAACATCATTATTTCTTCTCGCTCGACGTAGAGGCATATTTTTGAAAGATGAGAGCACAAATCAATAGCAGAGAGAGACACTTTAAGCACGATAGACTTCTAAAAGAAAAAATCACACTTTTTCCTAAAACATCTTGTAGCCTCTTGCGCATAGATATGGTGCGCTACACACCGATGATCAAGGCTCTACTTAACACGGCTTGTCAGACTCCCTAGGACACCTTAAAACCTTATGCTCTGATACCAAGTTTGTAACGCCCCGAAAAACGAGTCCCAGCGCATCACACGGTGCTTAAGGCTACGAGTAGCCCCAAGCTAATCCTGTAAGCCATTTTCATTCAGTTCAACACAAATCAATGGGGTTTCCATAAATAACCCTCAAATATCAACAGAGTAATCATCATCCAAGAATAAAAGAATTTCAAAAAGATAAAAAAATACGACTTATTAGTCAACTCCCAACATCTATACTAGTCTGACAAGTTTCTAAGAAAATCAATAACCAGCGAGCCATTGAGACATGCCCCAACTGACTCATACTCAGTTATCAAATGTAAACAATTTCATGAAACCAACACCAGACATCACGTCCTCGAAACATGAGGACTCACCACAACAGAGAATATAGAACAGCGTGCCTGAAGAATCACTGTCGAACCTGGAACTGAGCACCTGAACCTACATTCTAAGAAAATGCAGCCCATATCCGAAGATGTGGGTCAGTACCATGGAAGGGAACCGAGTATATGGGGGTGTATGCAGTTGTATAAACATCATTATCATAAATATTTATAAGAAATATGTAGGATGTATGAAAGACTCACGTAGCCTAAAAAAAATTATCATAATCATGAGAGGATGAAATAAGTACAATAACACATGTGAGTCATCATATAATTTTTCAATCACTTTCAGTTCATCAAGAATATCAATTATCAAATGTAAATATCATTTAAATATTTCGAAAGAATAACTGTCACAATTCCACTTTCAAATCACTTCACCATTTACCATAGACACAAGGAAACACAGACACACACTGGGAGATCCTATAACCGACATAAACCATGTGGGCTACATGGAGTCCAACGTACAACCCATGTTGGGGAGAGCCATCCTATCCTTGCCATCGGAGTAGGACTATCGATATCAAATCCACACAAACTAGTGATCACTATATAAATCAGCCTTAGGCTCACTCCTATGGAGGCACGTAGTTCTAGGGAAGTAAGGTCGCTTTATACCTCCCACTCGGTGCTAAAGATTTCTCCCGGACTTAGCTCAGATCATTTCAAAGACAATCCACAACAAAACAATTTTAGTTTTATATAAATATATATCAGCAGCCATCATGCTTCCCATCTACCAAAATGAACCACGTTGTGGATTTCTTTCAAACTCGAGTTCAAAACAACTCCATTAAGACCAAAAGGTCAAATAATTCAAAATATCTCAAATATTCAATATCAACGTACTTATAACATATACTTTCTAAAAAAATACAATTTTCAATGGGGATTCACGACTCAAATATCAAAATCATGATAAATATCGTTTAGGATTCATGCTTTATATCACTACACATGTAAATTCATCTTTTAAAATCATAAACATCAAGATTTCATAATAATGATCATCATAAGATATGGGTTCATGCTTCAAATTCATAAAAAATCAAATAAAAATCATGCCTTTATAAAGAAAATTACTTTTGGACACAATAACAAAAGAGAGTTCTTGTTGAAAAACCCCACATACCTTGAATGATGAACTTTAGATCGATACTCATTTTTGAGATGTTAATCGTGCCTTTGAATGATGGTTCTTGGAGTTCTTGAACTAGGAACTTGTAATTTTGAATAAATTTGTAGAATTAATGGTGAACTTTGGAGGTTCTTGAAGTTGGATGTAGGAGCTTAGGATTTTCTTTTTGAGGGAGATTGATGAAATATAAAATATAATGCTTCCAATAGGCTTTAATATAGGGTTTGGATGGATTTTGGATGAGGAGGAATGACCAAAACGCCCCTAAAAATTAAAAAAAATCTCGAATTTGTCTTTTGGTGGACTGTTTTGATAGTCTGAAGTAGATCAACCATAACGTTTTACTCCGATATTCAAATTGGATGAAACTAATTTCATTAGAAAGAGAACTCTCATATATTTTCATTGATATATAGTATGTCACCCATATTATTGTGTAGGAGGAGTTATGATCATTTGAAGTTGACCCAAAAATTCACTTTTGATAGGCTGAAGTAGATCGACCATAACTTTTTGCTCCGATAGACAAATTGGATGAAACTAATTTCATTGGAAATAGGACTCGCAGAGCTTTCCGTTGATATATAGTAGATCACCCAGATCATTATGTACAAGGAGTTATGATCGTTTAAAGTTAGATCAAAAATACATCAGGCCTCAGTACTTTTTCATGTACGTTTTACTGTTCACTACTATTCATAGTTCGATCGGAATGTTCATTACTCGTCGCTCGGGTGTCCTTTTTGGATGATCCACATATCGTTGGAAATATTATTCGATACTCTACGCAATGGTGGGTCATAATCTAAGACATTTCATACGGAAAATTTATAATTCATTCTAGAAGATAGAACCCAACATGTTTACGCATAAAATTTCAATGAAAAAATTTCTGGGGTATTACATAGCAATATCATGGAAGAGGTTTTAAGCTATCAAAATTTGATAGACTTAGGGCACGATTATATTTCATTCCAGGAGAATGAGAATTCTAATTATTATAAGCACAAATCCATTTACTTGGGTGAATGTGATAATATTTAGTGAAGCTTATCAATACAAATGGGCACTTGATTGTGATGGTATCACAACTCATCTCCTAAAAAGGCAGAATAACTGAGAAAAGTTATTTTGAAATCTACTTCTAAAGTAGTAAATATGAAATTTATTCAAATAATAGTAAATTTGAAATGTACTAAAGAAAAAAAAATACATGTCATGGTAAACTTGTGTTTACTATTGTAAAAGAGTTCATAAGTTGATATGAATAATTGTGACATCTCGAAGATGTGCATATTGAATATTAGACATGTATTGAAGAACTAGAAGATTCTTCAAGAATTGTTTATTTCGCTTGTTCTCATGATAAGTTGGTTGGATCAACTAATGTTCAAAATCTAAAAAGCATAAAAGGTGAATATAGGCCCGTTCACCAGTCATGTGATCCATTAAGATGCATCGATATAAGATGATCACTTGTACGCTTATTGTTAACCTGCAGTTTGACATTCATAAAGTTACTTTCTCAATAAAATTGAGTTAAGAGCATAACTTTTAGATTTTGTAATCAAGATAATTCATCTTGATGATGATGGTTTGGCATTGATTGCCTTTGATAAATAGCTAAACCATTGTAAATGAGAACAAAACTTCATGTGTTGGTCTGAAATATGATATGTTGCATACAATAATACTTGTATGCATTAGACCAATAAATTATGATTATTTCTTCCCTCTCAATTAGTTGAAGATTAGGAACTAACTATTCTATCTAATAGTTTTGATTTGCGGTATACGATTAATAAATATACAATGTCCACAAAGGTGGGTTCCTCAAAGAAAATGGAGGATGTATGTTAGTTTTCCTAACATAAGGGGGAGATTATAAGTAGCTATGAAATATGTTAGGAATTACCATCAGATCCTCATTCAAAAGATAGTTCAAGTCAAATGCCGAAAGTATCTCATTAAGCTGCAAGTGCTCCTATTTTGTATCCCTAAAGGACAAAGTCTATGCATATGTAGACCAATCGATTTAAAATGAAATAATCTTTGAAAAGAATAACGAGCAAATAATCATAATAAGAAGGCAATGTGATCTTGGAGAGCCTACGACATAACACTTCATGAAACCTTATGAAACGTTCAGGTACCTGAAAATAATGAATTGATAAGATCTCAAAATGTTATATCACAGTGTGAACCGATACAAAATGATATATCATCAATATCTTTGAGATAATATTGGCGCAATATTGTGAAAGATTACGAGAATTTGAATTCTATGTTTATTTAAGCATGCTGACGTAGAAACATTTATCAAGTGACATGAAAGGATGCATCTTGATAAGCATAAAACTTATTTGATTTGCAGTCCAGACACTTGAAGATGTTGCACATGATATGCTGAATGTTGTCACTTGACAAAACTTATACGAAAACTTTTGAAGGATTCAAAATGTTTGAAGCATATAAAAATTTCTGAAAAACTTATTTAGAATCCTTATATTATATAAGCTTATAGCTTGAAAATTATTGGAACTCTTGGAGAGTTTTCAAAAGCAATAGATTATTTGTTGAAATGAGAAATATACAGAATTAAATTGGTTATGAAGTAACATATCTTAGTGCAAGTGGTGCACTAGTGTATCTTGCAGATACAATAAGGCCTGATTTAGCCTTTTTAGTCAATTTGTTAACAAGGTATATTTCTCCTCCTACTAGAGACATCGAAATAGGATAAAAGGCATGAACTTATTTTATTCTAAAGATTGTAGTCTCGATTTTATTAGTCATGCTAATGTTGGGTACTTACCTAACTCATATAAAGTTCGGTCTCAAACAAGCTATGTGTTCATATGTGGTGGTACTGCCATATCTTGGAGATATACAAAGCAGTCTATCATAGCCACTTCATCGAATCATGCTAAGATAATAGTTATTCATGTAGAAATCGAGAATGTGCGTGGTTGAGGTCCAGTCTGTGATACATCTCATTTGAGAAAAATGTGGTTTGAAATGTGACAAAGTATCCATGATTTTATATGAAAATAATGCAGCATGTATAACACAACTTAAGGGATGATTCATAAAAAGGAGATAGAACGAAGCACATTTTGCTAAAGCCTTTCTAAACACATGAGCTACAAAAAGAATGGTGATATTAACGTGCAACATATTCGTTCAAGTGACAATGTGGCTGATTTATTCACTAAGTCTCCTCCAATTGCAACTTTCAAGAAGACGGTGTACAAGATCGGGATACAAAGATTCAAGGATGTTCTCATTAGGCGGAGTTAATATGTGTTGTACTCTTTTTTCCTTACGAGGTTTTGTCTCACTGGGTTTTCCTTGTAAGGTTTTTAATGAGGCAGCTGAAATGCTTATTATTAGAGATGTGTACTATTTTTTCTTCACTGGATTTTTTTTCCACTGGATTTTTTCTAGTAAGGTTTTAACGAGGCACATTATCTTTCAGTTAGACATTCAAGAGGGAGTGTTATAAATGTAGTTACATTATAGAGAATGTCTATCAAGAATATAGATAAGATCTATTTGATATCTATTAAGATATGAAGTATCTATCTTTTAGAGAGAAACTAGAAGTAATTTTTCCTATAAATAGAAGAGTTTCATTCATTGTAAAAAACCCACAAGAATCCTTCAAGAAAAATAATAATTACCCTCTCTTCTCTCTACTTTATTTTTCATAACAAATTCTTCCTTTACATGTATATATTTCCTTTATTGGAACAGTAAATTAAAATAAAGAAGGAGGAATCTATGACTAGACAATTTGGGGTCATATATAAACAGTTTTTTACCTATACCAAACAGTATATTACTATAGCTAGCTAGGGGAGTTAAGGAATGAATTGTGGATTGAACTTGAAATACATAAGCATTGTGAATTGAACTTGAAATACATAACATGTTATATTAAGGTCAACAACTGAACTTGAACGAAAATCTTCTCGTTTCATACGTTAACTTTATTCGTATTTTTTGAGTCTATGAAAATATGTTGGCTTTTTTAAATGCTTTTTAATGAGACTTGTAACTAGTAAGAGATTTTACTTTATTTTTTAAAAAAAAGCCTCAATCAGCATATTTAAGTAACAATATATACAATGAAAATATTATTTGAGTTAATATTGAAATTGTAAAAACGTTCTACCATGAAAAGAATTGCTAAGCTTATTTAAGTTCCTCATAATAGCTAATGAATCCAAATGTAAATTTCATGCGAGGGTAGGTTCCAAAGAATTAAATTATTTGACATTAAACTTGAGAAGAATGAACGTTCGTACGTTTAACAATGAACACCAACCTCCTACTTATGAAGGATATGAGAGATCAATACTATCTTAACCTTCGAGAAATGTTCTTGCTTGTATTTCTCTTTACCTTTCGCGATTAAGAAACATAAATTTGATGTAAACATCTGATTCGAGTAGGTTTTTCGCTAAAAGGTAACAACCATTTAGGTTTAGTTTTGATTCTTTATCTTATTCCTTTTCAAAAAAATATTGATATATCCTAAAGATGTGACTCATTTATGCCTAGACTTCTACCTAAGAATCTCACTTTGCATCCACAATTTGTGTATAGCATCATACAGTTTCTGTCTTCCAAATTGAGTGTTCGCCTTTCAATTCCTTTTCAGTGTGTTTTTATAAAATATTCACTTTCTAAAAGGTAAGTTTGAAACGTATACTCCCACAAAAATTACATGGGATCCAATTCTACCCCTTTTTTATCTATAACTTTCCTTCTAATTTTATTCTTATGTAAAAAATAATTAAATAATCTACACGCGGCCTTACCTTTCCCATTATATTGAATTTTTTTAAATTTAAATTTCCAACTTTTTTGGTTTGTGAGTAAACAATAGCAACCTATAAGGTCACAAATGTCACAAGAATGGCTTAGAGATTCTCTTTTAAGGGTGTATTAGACTATTAGTTACGACTTACGAACAAAAAAGGTTTACCAAAAGGGAAATGTTTGCTTGGAAGATAATTTTTTGAAAAATAAGTGAATTTCTTACTTATTTTCTTATTTTCGATACAATAAAAAAATTATCCAAAAAATATTTATATGTAATTTAGACAAATACAATGAGAGGTAGGGTGTGGGATGGTGGGGATAGGGTGAAGATGAGGTGTGTTGAAGGACACAATCAATGCGGATGTCACTTATGAAACTTGTTTTTCCTACTTTTACTCATTTTTGTGAAACTTGTTTTTCTAGAGAAAATACCTTTCAAAAATTTTAGTTACTCATTTCAATTTTATTTAGTAATCTAATTTATTATACCATGCACATACATATTCTTTTTTTGACCGAGATGCCATCTTCTTTAATCTGATTCAAGATCAAATATTATCGAAATTGGTTAATGTAGATGTTACCGTTTTCTTTTAATATTGAAGATTATATAAAGTGTAGCCTTACTCCCTTTTGATATTTTCATTGTTCTCTTTCTTTATGACTTGGGTAAACCTATCTTTGAAACAAAAAGTTACACCTTTATTCTTGATATGGAGCAACAGAACACCAAAATTAAAAAATTAAAATTAAAATGGAAGAACTTCAAGCAATGTTGACTGTTGAGTGAACTTATAATATAATAGGGTGCCTTTGGTTTGGTGACAAGTCATGACAAGTGCTACAATCAAATCATGGGAACCATTTGAGAAATGACATGGAAGTGCTATTGCTTCCAATGTAGTTTAGCACTTTTCCAATTGGCCACCTGCATGAAATATGGTCAAGAGATAATGCAGCATGCACTTTGCAGCCATCTGGCCAGCTACATGAGACTACTATATATAGTTGCAACAACCACTGACATGCCTAGAGACGGAATCAAAATTTGCAATCAATGAGTTTTAAATTACAATTTTTACGTATACTTTCTGAATTTTAGTTAGATTAATTACATTATTACATATTAAATAAACTTTTAAATACAAATATAAAATTTAAATTAAAGTTATTTGATTCTATCAAACTTATAACTCAAATGGTGTGGCTCCACCTCTGTTTATCATTGGAGCTCTGGCGAATAATAGCGTGGATTATAATCTTTGCTAATCTATGCTTTCTCTAACGGAAGTAACATTTCGAAGTCATCATGGTATTGTTTCTTCACTTGAGTATATATAATACTTCCTCCGTTTTATTTTATGTGTCGTTATTTTTTTTTTTGGTTTGTTTAAAAAAGAATGTCATATTTTCTTATTTGGTAATTATTTAATGGCATCATCCTCATTTTATTCTTAGTGGATCCCACTTTATAAGAAAAAATACTTAAAAAATAAACTTTAAGAGAGTCAATTTTGTAAACTTAATAAAATCATCATTTATTTCTTAAACTCCGTGCTTGATCAAATGGCGACTCATAAAATAGGACGGAGGGAATACTTCGTTCATCACATATTAGTTGTCACATTTCCCTTTCACGTCCTTTAAGAAATTACAAAAGCAAGAATTGTTTTTATTAATTTACTCTTAACTCTCTTCGATCAATGTAATCAATACTCTCTCCGTTTCATAATAAATGAATAGTTGGATTTTGAAATACAGATTAAGAAAAAAATAATAAAGACATAAATTTAACATAACTTTTTATTTTTACCCTCTTAAAAGCAAAAGTTGACCTTTAATATTTTTTAAAAAATTAATTGATTATTAAATCATAAGGGTAACTTTAGAAAAAAATTCAATGATTCACTTATTTTGAAACACCAATAAATATCCTAACAATTCACTTATTTCAACACGGAGAGAGTATTATCCACTTCTAAAAAATAATTAATATTAAAAGCAAAATGAAAAAAGATTGATTGATTCTATCTTGATTTTAAGCATTTTCAGGTGAACATTTCAAATATTAACAATTAATATGGGACGAAGGGAGTAACTATTCGTATTTCAACACCAATTTCGCCTATCTTTGTTTACATAAAAGGTTGATGTAGGTATTTTTGTACTTATAGCTTTTAGTGTTCCAATCATATAATTTTTGGTTACAAGAGTCAAAGTGGAACTCAAACAGGATACTATCACCACAAGGGGCTTCTGCAAAACATGTGAAGCGAGTCACTTTTGGTGCTTTTAATTGGACAATACATGCAAGTAGGGACTAGCTAATTATTTATCCTTCCAGCTCTTTCCCAAAAGCTCAGGTTTAATTAGTTGGTACAGCCTAAAGATATTAGGTTCATAGAACTTAAATAGCTTGGATGGAATGACTTGCTTTAATTTGTCCACATACTCTCAAGTCAAGCAGCCTTCATAAAGGAGTTATTTCTGTTCAAGCAAGTTTTAATAATACCATTGTCACTAATATAAATATACTGAATCGAGTAGTGTTTTGGTCCTTCGCTGATACTTTTGAATTCAAAGGTACGAGTCTACGAGAAAAGAAATACACCATTTGATACTCAAGCCGCAACGACTAATGTTACCGTACATTAGTAGATTAAAGTATGGAAGGAGGAGAAATCAGAATAAAATTAGGTTCCAGACTCAAAGAAATGCAACCCTACGAATTGTCAATTAACTTTAAGTTCTACCTATTAATTAGTCATACATGTGATTAAAAGGAAGTAGTCCCACAAATAAAAAGGGGGAAATAGGCAATTTGAATCTTTTTTCTTTTCTAGTTTTGCACAGTCTTGCACATGTTAATGCTTAATAGAACAGTTAAAAAATCTCTATGAAATGATATATCAACAAAAATATCCGCTTCTCATATCGATCTCCATTTAGTTAATTCACTATTTAAGATTCCTCAATGATGTGATTAAAAGAAAAGTGATGTAATCTTAGTTGAAGATTATTTGTCATTTAATCAATGGCAGTAGGAACAAGCTGGAAAAAAAAAGACAAGATGGGACACTCTTATGTTGGAGAGCACTCAAATTTGAGCAAACAGGAGAAGCAAGATCTAAAAAAACACAAAAGGGATTTCTTCTTCTTTTTAGATGAAGAAGACAAGTGGTCCCTTTATTCACTTTAATTAAACATTTGTTAGGTATATGAAAGGAAATCAGATAAAATTTATATACACTGATATACGTGATAAAAAGACTATTTAATTCGACATCACGCATTATTGACTGATTAACACTAACTATCCAAATGCAAAATGTGATAGAAGGATCCTTGAAGAAATTTCCTTTTTCTTATCTTATGCTTTTTGAAAGATAATGAGATTTAAATCGAGGACCTATTGCTGATCTTTACCTTCTGATATAGTGTGATTACCTTATTTAAAAAGTACACTTGACATTTAAATCAAGGATCTATTCCTGATTTGTTCCATATTATATAGTGTGATCACTGCATTTAAAAAGTACACTTTTAAATAATTAATTTTATCTTATCAGTACACATTTTCTAAAAGTATTTTGCATTTTAATAAGAGCAAGTAAACTAAATGGAAGCTATTATAGGAGTAAACATTACAGTCAAAAACTCTACAATAATTATTGGGTTTTGGCCATCTTTTTTGACTTTAAACATAGTCATAGTATAATGTGGTTCCTTAGAATTCATGAATGATTAGTAATTTAGTGCCCCTCTTTGTTGACTGAACATATATACTTTAGGTTCCTTAATATAATTACGTAACAATATTCCTATTAACTTTAGAGGAAGAAAACATTTTTTTAGGTTTTTTTTAGGTCAACTTGTGTCTGTATCAAGATAATATATATGGAGGTCTTGAGAGACGCAAAACCAAACCCCCAAACACCTTTAGACTAAAAACTTACCGGGGAGGCTTAAGAAAAAAAAAAAAAAAAAAAGGGTATTGAGAGTCCAAGACAACGACATACATGATCTCTCGTGTAAAAAAAACATGTATTTTGAATTAAGGATCTCTTTGGTACAAAGAAAAGTATTTTCTATGAAAATATTGTTATATTGAGAAATTAAATTTCTCAAAAGAAATTTTTATTTATAGAATATACTGAGTCCCAAAAAATATTTATATGTAATTTACAAACACGATAAAAATTGGGTTGTGGGGGTGGATGTAATATTAGAAGTTGGGAAGGAAAATAGAAAATGTTTATCATTTTTATCTACCAAAACAAAATATCCAAAGATTATTATTGCTGCTGGCCGGTGTGACCCCTTGATCCATAGCTTTGGTCATTTCAATGTTTTATTGTTGGCAAATAATAACGGTCAAACGGAAAAAAGGCCAATTAATATAGTTCAAGAAAGGCAAGACAATACACATTCCTTTGGACTATATATATTTGGAAAAATATTGTGAAATATTATTTTCGGGAAAAAGATTGTACCCCTCCAATGAAAACAATAAAATTAGCGGGAATTAAACTCACATTTGGAATTTGGTTTGTTTGATTCACATTTAGAATTTAGTTTGTTCAATTTTTACTATTTGGATAGTGAGGGCCCGCAAGAGGAGGATAACCAGAACAAACCAGACACTAATATAGCCCATACTACCGATGAACAAGCTGCTCAACTGGTTGAAGCTCTTACTTTTAGACCTCAAAATCTGGTAGACATCAATGTCTATGCTAATTTTGACAATATGATAGACAAAACTCACTTAACCCCAAGGACAAAAGCAAGAGGAAGGGGAAGAAACAAAACAAGGGGTAGACATAACACAAGGGGAAAAGGTGGAAGAATCACTAACCAACTAGCCATGGGACAACCACAGGATCAAATAAACTCCGATTAACTTATGATGTTTAAGTCTTTATATTCAAATATTAAAAGCATCACCTCCAGTGGTGCTTTTGATAGACTCAAGCAGATCGATCATCAGACTTCAAAAGCTTCCTTTCATAGCTATTAGTGAACCTTTTCATAGTTCTGATCACCTGGATAGGTTCAAAAGACTCCTGGGCTATACTAATGCTTATGCAAATTGCAATAGTCAAATTTGACTCTTTTGGGATGATCGTACAATGTGTAAAGTAGTTAAGAAATCTGATCAACATATTACATGCATCATTGACTGGATGAACACAAATATCCTTGTTACTTCTGTTTATGCAAAATGTGATGTCACTTTGAGGGAAGAGTTGTGGGACAGTTTGAGAGACATCTCTCAGACCTTCAATATGCCGTGGTTTATAGATGGGGATTTTAACATTATTATTAACCCTAATGAGAAGCAGGGGGCAATCCTTACAGAATGTCTAAGAGTATGTCTTTTATCCAGTGTATTATGGATTGTGGCCTTATTGATCCTAGTTATTCTGGATCAAATTTCACTTGGTGTAATGGATGGGCACCTACGAAAAGAGTACGAAAAAGACTTGATAGGGTCCTAGTCAATCACTAATGTAAGAGCACTTTTGATTCCACAAGTATAGACAACCTTATTAGTATCGGATCCGACCATTCTTCTTTGCTCTCTATTGTTACTTCTAGTCATCATACCACCATCAAATACTTTAAGTTTTTGGACTTTTAGACTTGTGAAGAGAACTTTAAGGAGATTGTGAAACAAGCTCGGGATATTGAGGTTCGAGGCTTACCTATGTGGAGGTTTCATCTTAAGCTTAAAAATACTTGTAAAAAGGTTTCCCTTTGATCCAAAACACCTTAGGGAATGTTTTTAACATCATTCAAGACTTGGAGAAGAGAGTTAAATACCTTGAAAATAGGATCATTAATGACAACTCTGAGACCAATAAAGCTGAACTAAATGAAGCTAATGCTCATCTTATATGGTTTATAAGAAAGAAGAAGCTATCTGGAGACAAAAATCAGGTATTAAATGGCTAGCGGAGGGTGAGGTGAATTTCAAATTCTTTCACTCTATTATTAAAGGAAAGAAAAATAGGTTATCTCTTAAGAAGATCAAGATCAAAGATGACTGATGGATTCAAGGAGAAGAAGATATAGCCAATGAATCTATATCTTTTTTCACAAACAGTTCACTAGAGAACACATTGATACCAATTTATCTAGTTTAAATTATATCCCAAGAGTGATCACTCACATGGATAATGGCAGTCTCATAGTTACACCTTCTGTAGATGAATTAAAAGATATTGTATTTTTCATGAGCTTAAATAGTGCTCTCAGACTTGATGGTCTCTTAGGGAAATTCTACCACTCTTTTTGGGATATCATTAAAGATGACTTGTTACTAATGATTTCTGACTTTTTTATAAGAAACCAAATCCCAAATGCTATCACTCACAAGCTTTCACTGATCTCATAACAATTAGCCTAAGCAATTTCTCTTGTAAGATCATTTCTTCCATAATTAACAAAAGTTTGATTTGTATTATGAATAAATTAATCTCTCCAAACCAAACAGGTTTTATCAAAGAAAGATCCATTAACAAAAATATTATGCTAACTCAGAATATGGTCCACAATATTTCTAAAGCTCCTCCTCAAAGAAATGTGGTATTGAAACTTGACATGTATAAGGCCTATGATAGGGTATCTTAGGAGTACCTTTGTGAAACTCTTAGACATTTTGGTTTTAGTGAGAAATGGATTGATATGATTTGGAGACTCATATCTAATGTATGGTATTCTATTAATATCAATGGTACTAGACATGGATTTTTCAGTTCCACAAGAGGATTAAGACAGAGAGACCCTTTGTCCCAATATATTTTCCTTATAGAAGCAGATCTTCTATCTAGATTAACGAATTCTTTAAACTAAACTGCTTTTATCCCTTTTTTCCATGGATAGTATGTAATACCTCCAGAATTTCAACCGCTAGTAGAATCATAATTCAAGCTCATAAAAAATAAATTTTAGGGATTTGGTAGTTTTATGATCAATTTTGATGTGTATTAAAGCCTCAAATATGTCCTAGCTATTAGGCGAATCAAAACATCCCTTACTGATTGAATTCTTGAGAAAGATTTTGGTATAGTCAACTTCAAACAAGAATATATTTTATTATACTATGAAATTTTGAGCTCATGACCCACTAATAGATAGATAATTGAATTAGATTTTCAACAATACCAATTTCATCAAAATCTGGTATTGAGGTAAAAAGTTATGACCGTTTTACAGTGAGCTATCCGAACTGCCAAAATGCGACGGGAAGACCGATGGACCGTTGCGCCTGCGACGAACCATCGCAACTGAGGCAGTAAGCCTGCTTTCTGGCCAAAAAGTAATGGGTTGAAGGGATGGTCCGTTCCTAGGGCGACGGTTCGTCGCCCAAACCATCGGGGACCTCCGTTTAGCGATTTTAAGCCATTTTTAAAAGGATTTTTGGGTCTTTTCCACCCTTTTTAACACTTAATTACATCAAATCAAAGTACATAACTTTATATTCATCCATAGTATCAAAATTAGGGTTCCTTTCAAGATCAACCCTCAAGAACAAGGTTCAAACACTTCTTCAAGAAAATTCAAGAATAGAAACATCGTCATTCAAGAACCTTCAAGAAAAGCCTCTAAGAACATTCTCAAGGCTTCAAAAGTCAACTTGTTCCATTAAATCAAGCCAAATAAGGTATGTGGGGTTTGTACAAGGATAATTCTTTCATCCTTGTGCCCAAAACTTTATTTCGAATACAAATTTACTGCAAATTATATGATTTTCTATGAATTTCAAGTTAGGGTTTATACCCGTTATCATTATTTGCAAGTTTATGAGATTTTCCATGATTTAAAAAGTTGAATTATATGATTATGATTATACTTCCATGTGTAGTGATGAAATTTCCAGATTTTAAGATGATTTATGAATTTTTGCATTATCAAGTATGAATTTTAAGACGCTTTAACATGAGTTTGATGCTTGGGTCATTAGACCCCAATTAGAGGTTGTTGCTTCAAGATTATTTGTGCTATAAGCACCCCATGACTAGATTATTTTCATATTTTAGATAAAGATTTGACCCTTTTGGGTCCTAAGCTAAGATAAAGAATCCACTTTGTTCATATGACTTGAGATTTAAAGAAAATAAAAGAGCATAATTGGTTTTCTTGTAAACCTTTGTGCTAATTTTAAAGTGAATTTTTCGAAAGTTCTGAGCGTAAGTATGGGAGTAGTATTTAGCACCTAGTTGGGTACGATTCCAAGGTCTCATGACCCAGAACTACGTGTCACCGTAGGTTTCTAATTTGCCCATAGTGGGCTAAGATAGTGATTACTAAAGTTAAGGTTCTATTCCGATGGCAAGGGTAGAACAGCTCTCCCCAACATGGGCAAGACGTTGAACTCCATGTCAGCTCACATGGTTTATGTCGATTAGAAGAAACTCCCAAAGTTCTACAATCCCTAAGTTTCAAAAAAAGTCCCCTATTCTCCTTAAGATGAATATGTATGTTTTGAAAGCTATTATTTTAAGATTTCCCAAGTTCCCAGAGTCTCCAAAGTTTTATAGTCCTAAAGTTCCCAAGTCCTTGTGTTCCATAAGTCCTATCCTCCTCAAGATAAAAGCATAAGTTTTGAAAGTTATTATTTTAAGATTCCTTTTTGCTTACAAACTTTGAGAATAAGAGGAGAATACAGATTTTAGAACTAAATATAATGAGTCACGAGATTTATGCTACAGGTTTCATTATTCATGATTTATGAGATTTAGATTTTAGATTTATTCAAGCAATGTGAGTCATTTATATCAGCATGCATGGTTTTATAAGAGTAATGATATTGTTGACTTAATGCATACACCCCCATATACTCAATACATCCTCAAAGTACTGATCTATATATATGTCTATGTGCTACAATGTCTCATAATATAGGTACAAGATCTAGTAGGCACATTCAGACTCAGAAAGTTGCAGATTCCAGCCAGCAAGGTGATGAGTCCTCCTACTTTGGGGACTTCAGTTGGATTTATTTATGTTGTGTCTTTTTCTTATTCATATGTATTGATTAGTGATAGTTGCAGTAGCTTCCCAACTATTTGTATTCAGTATAGTAGAGGCTTCACAGATGTCAGTTAGAGTCAGTATTGTAATTTCAGTCCCTCTTTTTAGATTTTATTAGAATGTAAAAGTGGTATCAGTATTGTGTTTAATAGATTTTAGCATTCCTCTATGTTTCCGCACAGTAAACTCATTCATTCATTCATATTTAATTAGTTGCTTAGTAGTATACTATTAGAAGGGTTAGCTTGGGATCACTTGTGGTCCTAAGCACCATGTGATGACCCGGGATAGATTTTTGGGGTGTTACATAATAATAGTCCTATAATATCTCATTTATGCTATGTTGATGATACTATTTTGTTTTTCTCAGGTGATGCAAACTCTCTAAAGATCATGATAGAGAAGTTGAACACATATGAAAAGATCTCAGGGAAGCTAGTTAACAAATCCAAATCATGTTCTATGTTAACTTTAAAGAAGATGACCCAAGAATAAACTTGATCAATCAGATCACCGACTTCAAACACTTTCAATTTTCTATGCAATACTTAGGTTGCTCTATTTATGTAGGTGCAAAATAAACTATTTATTTTAATAATATAGTGGCTATGATTTCCAAAAGAATGCAAGGATGGCAAGCAAAACTTCTCTCTTACGGGGGTAAGGATGTGCTCATCAAATCCATTCTACAGACCCTTCCCCTTCATATGTTATCTGTTATTAACCCTCCCAAAACTACTCTTAATCAATTCAAGAAGATCATCACTGAATTTTTCTGGGGTATGGATGGTAATAAGAATAAAAAACACTGGATTACGTGGGAAGACCTTTGTTATCCTGTAAAGGAAGGTGGTGGTGGTTTTAAACTTTATCAGATACATGTGGTGTCTTTTCGGCTAAGATGTGGTGAAAGTTTAGATAAAAAATATCCCTCCTTAATAATTTCCTGCTCACTAAATATTGTAAAAAATTTCACCCGCTATCAAAAAAGAAAGGTCCCAGCCAATCACATACTTGGAGGAGAATGATGGACATCAAAGATAGGGTAGACTCATCTATTATTTGGAGTTTGGTAAAAGGTGATATTTCTTTTGGTGGGACTCTTGAACTGATTTCAGACCATTGTCTTACATGGCTCAAAATAGGAGGATCCCTAAGAATATACGAGTTAAGGAATTTTACTCCAATGATACCTGGAAAAGAAATAAAATATTAAGGATCTTCCCTCATCATGTGGTCACTACCATCATGACTACACCATACGATGCAAAAAAAAAAGATTGTCCAATCTGGAAACCTGATCAATTAGGATACTTCAGTTGTAAAAAAGCCTAGCAAATCTTTAGACAAAAAAAATACACTACTCTTGCAGGTAGATGTATTTGGGATAAAAAAATCCCTTTTAAAATATACTTTTTCATTATAAGGGTGTTACTAGATAAGATTGCTATTGATATTGCTATGAAAAGATTGGGAGTGAACCTCTCTTTTATTTGTAGCTGCAGCAGAGTAATCACTATGAGAAAAATACCAATCACTTAATTAGTGGTGGTTATATTGCCAATAAGGTTTGGTATTTCTTTAATAATCATTGAGGTATCAATATGAATCAAGGTCAAGTGAGACAAAGGGCTATGGAGTGGTGGATTACTAAAGCCAAGAATAAGGTTCAGAAATGATCTTGCTTTACTTGCATAATGTAATCTGTTGGCAAATATGGAAGAACAGATGTGCTGCTTGGTTTGATAACAAAAAAATGTCTCACTAGTTGATCAACCAGCAAGTTATTAAGATGATATACATTCTTATCCTTTATCAATTTTCAGGTCTACAACCATTTAACCATTGACATGACTTCATCAGAGGAGTGGAAAACCTGCAACCTATTATACAATCTCAACCCATGGTGTGGGCTAAACCTCAAGTGGGATAGGTTAAATTCAATGTGGATGGAAGTTGTAAAGGCAATTCAGGCAACGCAGGACGGGGTGGAAGAATTAGAAATCAAAACGGGGCCTTTATCTGTGAGTTTGCAGATTATTATGGAAGTTATCATAACAATTTAGCTGAAGCAAAAAATTTGCAAAAAGGTATTTTATTATGTATAATTAAAGGTCTTACCAATATTATTGTGAAATCTGATTCGATGATCATCCTTAACCTGGTCAAATGGATTAAGAAACCGCCTTGGGAGTTAGAGGATACTATTGAGGAGATTACGAAGATGTTAAATGAAGGAAATTCTATCTTTACCATACTCCAAGAGAAGATAACAATACTGATGACAGTCTAGCTAATCTAGGTGAAAGTTCCAAAGTTATGACTATCTTCACTGATGTTGTTTCATTACCTTTGAATGTCAGAATCACAATGAAGTTGGAAGCAAAAGAAATGCCAAACTTCAGATTCAGACACAAAAGGAATTGCTTCTTTTGATCAGTGAAAGCAACAATCTACATGTTGCATTTTCTCTTCTGGAAGTCGATCTCCTTTTGCTTTTCTTCAAATTTTAATTGGAAAGTTAATTTAATGCTCTTTACAGCTCAAAATTGTGTACATTTTCTTCATCAAAAGTTGTCTGTTTCTTCTTTCCACAATGCTCTGGAGGTTAAGGTTTATGTCCTCCTCCGTGTAATCTTAATTTTTTGGAAATATACAGGTCAGAGTTATGCCTAAACTCCTCCATAAGTTGGATAGATTGTTAAGTTTTAAAAAAAGTTTAGAGTTTAGTGCAACTTTTTGAGGTGCAAATTTTGCCATCTTTTATTTATTTTTATGTCTATATTTAAGGTTTTTGTGTTGTCCTTTCTAGGATTTAATATGACTTTTCTATTATTTTCAGTTAAATTTATTGTTTTTATAGTTTCCTGAAATTTAACCGATAAAGTTTGTTAATTAACATGTAGTATGGTGGTTTAATTTTGTGGTTTTGACAAACTTAAAAGTTATTGTTCATTCTATTTAAAGCATTATTTTGAACCTATTCAAAAACCAGAAACTAGTTTTATTATTTTTTTCACTATCAACGGGTCTAGACCAAGTTTCTAATGGACCAAGATGGCTGATTTTCGATCTTTGATAAGATTGAATTCAAATTACATATGAAATTATACTGGAAGCCTATGTCATCAGTGAATCATCAACTTAATTGATTATCGAGTTAAGATGAAGGTGCTGATCAGATAAGAAAATTAGTAGAAAACTTCGAGGCATGAATAAATTCACAAAAAAATATTATCCATATATTTTTTAACTGACAAGTTTCTTAAGGATTTTTTAAAACCAAAATGTTAGAGCAGTATAAATAATGAGAATTTATAAACGAGAAAATGACTATTTGTAGATGATTTATATAGGTTTCAACTGTCAATTGATGATCTTTATTGTTATCATACCCGTAAATACATCATTAACATGAGTACAATTATTTAGTGTAGGGAGAAAAAGACACAGATATAGAAACAAAATAATTAGTAAAAGATATAATCTTTATCAAAGATAGCTAACGTATTATTAAGGGGTGAGAAGGCAGATCCCGGAACATATAAATGAACAAAAGATGCAAATAAATAAAGAAAAACATATTTCATAAATTGTAAAAAATTAAGTCTAAGGATCCTACAAAAATTCATTTATTCTAACAGGCTAGAGTATTTCACGCGTTAAATCAGCCCAAAGGTGAACACTCATTGTTTACTGCGTGAACTATCTGATCATTTAATCATGTTTTCTCCCTACACTTTTGCATCTCAGTATTGGTAGAAATCCAGAGAACTGTCCTCACTTTTGGCATCCCTTCTCGGATCCCCGAATTTCATGACCCCTACACACAAAATTTCTCTCCTAGGTCTCACTGAAGTGAATTGATTTCATAAGCATTCCATTACTTTTTTACTACTTTCACTTTCAATCCAATTTTATGTCTATATGTCCTTTGCGCTCGGTGATTCCAAAGAACACTTGCCCTTTTATTGCGAATGCTGGTAGAGTTCGGGAAGTTTTTCCCAAGTCCCTATCATGATGCATTCGGCGGAAGAGCTTTATATAAGTGGCATTGTTCTTCTTCACTAGTTAGTCACTGGTGTCATGTGTGTACAGATTGGACCTTAAAATAAATATTGTTATTTACAAAAAGAAAAAGGCTTCTAGTTTGTTACTTTGTCGTATTTGATATTTATTTTACTATGCTACCAAAGTTATAATATAATTTAAATTTTTAAAAGGCTACACTCTATACTTTAATTGAGAGAGGGTTTTGATTTGGGTAAAATTTATGCTAAACAGCCTTATAATATGCATTTCAAATACACCCTCTAAATTCAATATTTAATGTTTCCGTTCTGTAAAAATTCTATACATAAACGGTCTTCCATAGTACCTAATATATGGACGAAATTACCTTCATATGCATTCCATTCTTTCCAAATACCTCTCACGCTTCTACTATCACACAAAAAACCCTACCTCTAGATAACTCTACTAATCATAAACATGAATTGTAGTGAATAGTTGACATACCTCTACTTTTAATCAAACATCTCCTATTTGATCCTTCAAAAATAAAAAGAATACTGTAGAATGTATCACCCCCAGAAATGTACTCTACAATGATGATTTAATCAACCCCAGAAATATACTCTACAATGATGAATTCAATCAAACCCTAATGTTGGCATCCAAAATCAATGTAAAATTGAAATGGAAAATATAAGCAACTGGACAAAAAAAGACTCGAATGACTGAAATTACATTTTTTGGCCAATAATTTCATAATTAAAGCAACAAGGGATGGTGATATTGTCTTTTCACATTTTTTTCATACCCAAATTAACCCCTCCAATTGAAAACCACCCAATTTTGATAAAATCATTATTCCACACACCTAAAAATAGGTTGAAAATGTCATTTCTTGTCCCTCACTTTCTTCTTTTGCTTAGGGGTCGTTTGGTTTGAGGTATAAAAAATCCAAGGAATAAGTTATCCTGGGATAAAATAAAATATCACTTAATCCCTTGTTTGGTTGGAGGGATTAATCCAACCCGCGATAACTTATCCCCCCATTTTTCCCTTAGTGATGGGATAACTTATCCCATATACATGGTGGGATAAGTTATCCCGGGTAATCACGAGATAACTAATCCCGGTATTAGTTATCCGAGGATAATAATTTCCCAACCAAATGACTCCTTAGTCTTTTCCTCTTCCCCATTTTATTTTATTTTATTTTATTTGGGTGTTTTAGGATCCGTTGTTGAAGAAAGTGAGAACAATTTTTTTGGTCCCATTTCTTTTATAACCATGTTTTGAAACCCTCAAATTTGGGCCCATTTCTTAGTAGAAAATTGTTACAATTGTCCTAATATGAGAAAAAATCTACGTAGAAAAAAGTTTGTTGAATTGTCAATGTACAAGTTAGGATCATGTCTCAAATAACACTCATTGACTTTATTAATTAAATACATTAATGTGTAATTCATTATTTTTCATTCACTGTTAACAATATGGACAATTAGGTACAAATAATAGTGTAATATATTTGGTTTTAAGTTATGAAATTATTGCAATCAATATTATTTGTGATGCGTAGTGAAATTGTTCCACCCATCAAAGTTTATTGTATCCTTTTATTCATTATTTTCAATTAGTGAATGAAAGCATGAACATGCATAAACGTATTGTAAATTTTGTAAAAGTGTATGATTTCACTAAATTTATCACAATGCAAACACTCAATTTGATCATGTGTAGTGACATCTCTATAATAAGTTTTGTGATTATTTTAGTGAATGCTAGCATGGACAATTTGAGCTTTATGTAACATATATCTTTGCAGTATGAATTAGCACTTACATTATGAAAATAGTTAATTTCTGATATGGTGTTGAATAATGCCCCCTCCATTCTTTCTTAGTTTCTCCATTTTGGATTTTCTCCACTCATTGTCAAGTATAGTTTGAAGCTTACTTTTATACCCTTGTTTAATTTTACGAAGACTATTAGGTGAGAATTTATTCATCAATATATTTGTTAAGCCATCCAATGTATGACCATGTTTAATCTATTCATCAATCTATTTGTTAAGCCATCCAATGTATGACAATGTTTAATACTTTTTTCAAGTAGTGCTTGGACAATAGGACCTGTAGAGTTTAAGATGTGGACATTAAAAAAGTCAATTGAAGCGTCAAACACAATGTTCATATTGTTTTGTATCAATACTCCACTTGAAGTGACTTTCTATTGTAGGCACATTATTTGTTTGTTGCAGTTCGTTATCCAAGTATAGAAAATACATTTTTAATGAGTTTGATGAAAAGTCATTGGCTCCAATAAAATTCTTCTTTGTTCAATTCAAACTTGTACTTGAAATTTGATGAAACTGAATAATTTTTCATATACCAGAAGAGTGGAAATAAGAATTAAAGTTGAATATGTGTAACGATCCTATAATTTATTTAATAAATTAGCCCTGTTTTTTACCCATCTCATAATTTTTAGGCATCATTTTATAGTTATGGGTCAAATTGATATTTCTCTTAACTCTTAAAACCTAAGTATAAGAATAAAAATATAAGTGGAAGGATTTATATTATATATTAATAATCAATAATAAAAACCTAATAGATTAAGAAGTGGGGTACATAAGTTATGCTTAGGTTTTCTTACATAAGCAGGGAAAAAAAAGAGAGAGAGTTACGGTTTTAGGTAAATTCACCCAACTTTCAATAGTGTTCAATTATATGTAATGGGTATGGGATGTGTTTTAGCCCTATTACAAATTTATTGGAGGAGAAAGAATTGAACTTGTCACTATTAGAAAAAAAATGGCATATGGCTATGACCTATTCTTTCATATCAGATGCACTCTTGGTCAGATTGGTCTATTTATGTGATTAAAATATGTAATGGGTTTATTTATGTGATTAAAGCTTTTGAAGTAAAGAAGATAAATAAAAAATTTAAAAGCATTATGTTGTTGCCTATCATCGTTGCTAACTAACTAGTAACTTGTTGCATAATATAATCGGTCCCACCAAAGGGACAATGCAATGATTTTTTTTTTAGTTACAAACATATTGTATATTGCATTATTTTGACAATTACTTGACTAGGTAGTTTGTAATGGTTTTGAGCCTTAGTGTTAGTTAATTAGATAGTACTGCTGCGTTAGTGTATATATTAGATAGGTTATATAATTAGTTAAATGTGACTTAATGATGAAAGTGCTATTGGTTTTGTGCGTTAAAGTCATTAATTAATTTAAAGACAATGACTTACAGATTATTATTATTTATGTAATTCTGTTAATATTTCATATTTTGGGCTTAAGAAACTGAGGTTTAGGTCTAAGACTTTTAGAGTAAGAATTCATAAGCTGGTGTTATTAAATTCGTATTCTTAAGAAGATTATATGTTTGAATAGATTTTGAACGTTCCAAAATTTTGAGGAAGAACAAGACACTTGTGGACTAGTGATATTTGAGTTCTTCGATTGAGGTGGGTTATGGTTTAATTGGAGTTTAGACTCAACTTAACTGTGTGCATGCTTCATAATTGGATACTTTTGGATTGGTATTCGGACATGCTTGAAATTGTTGATGTTTGGGTTGTTGATTCATGTATAAATATTTATCAGAAATTGACTTGATGGAATTATATTATGACTTTAAGTGTACTTGTAAACTTGGTACATTGTATTGTATGCTGTGAGGTTGTGTAGATTGATATTGATAATACTTGTTTATATTTATGTTGGATCGGGTACCATGCCGGTACATTTATATTTATGTTGGATCGGGTACCACACTGGTACGGTACATGAATATAGATTATTTCCTATAGGTCATGACTATTTAGGCAAAAATAAGTCCCCTAGCATGTGTGTACATACTTTTATGGATTTGGTGGATGTTTACGGTATAGTTGATACTCTTGATAGTTATGTGGCTTGTTTGTGAAAACTATTGACCCGCTTTTGCTATATTGTTGTGTAACGCCTCGATTTTTTGAATCAGAATGCTACACAGTGCTCATGACCCTGAAGGACCACAAGCTAACCCATGGCTGATATCTGTACCTATAACTAAATAATATACATATAAAATGCAAAAACATGAACAAAGAAGGCTTAACGTTCAATCTTGAATAATAAAATATCTGAATTAAGGTGGTATCATAGTACCAAAACAAAACTGAAAATACTAAAGTCTAAATCTGAAAACTCTATAATCGTCTGAAAGCCTCTAAACTGTCTGAATAAGGAGTTGAAGGAACATGTCTCCAACTAACTCTCTAAACTGAAAATAAACTGAAATACTGGAATAATAAATGTAACGATCATGTCCTCGAAAGATGAGGACTCATTGCTTACTGAACTGCTACTGTTGATCTAGAATCTACACCTCAGAACTTATGGTGTAACATAAAAAGAAAGCACCATAGCGCAAATGCGTCAGTACAACTAAAGTATTGAGTATACGTGAGGGTAGGCTAAATGAATGGGGTTTATATGAATGAACATGATGACTAATATAAATGTGAGAATACATACATACATATATACATAACTGCTACTGAACTCGTGGAGATACTGACTACTTGAGTTTGAACTCTGACAATATGAGTTTCATGATACTGAGATACTAAATGACCGATAACATGGATGACAGTATCTAACAGTCCTAATTCTGGGGAAAACTATTTGAGTTTCAAACTGTATCTGAACATCTAAGTCTGAGATCAGTCCTAGCTAACAAGTGATCTCTAAAACTGATAATGAGAATACTCGACTGAATCTGAGATTGAGATCAAACCTATCTGATAGGATGGTCCAGGAATCAATGGAACTATCTGAGTTTCTTACTGAGATCGATGACTGTATCTGATAGTCCTGATTCCTGATTTCTACTCTGAAGATTGATACTGAAACTCTAACTATAACTGTGACTATGGGAGGTAGTAACCTAACCGACATGCCTCAATATTGTACTGGTAGGGTCCAATCTTTGCCCTGATTAGAAGGGTGTCAATACCGTGCCACGGGTAGAGACCTCTAATATGGTCAAGCCTCTCTGACGGGTGACCCTAAACAGGAAATCAAGCCTAAGGCAATATAATAGTCAAGTATTGCCTTAGTATGACGGGTGACTCCTGTCCTGTGCTAGCTATGTAGTTCTGGAGTATACGGATTGCTACTAACGGCTCTGCCTTTATAACAAAAAAAAAACACCATCCCTACACTCGCTCGATGCTAGTCCCTACTCCCAACTGAAAGACTCTAAAAAGATTAACTGCACTAAACTTACTAACTGAACTGAACTGATTTATAAACTGATTAACTGAGCTGATAATATTTTCTTAGCTGAACTAAGTTGAATTCACTGAGTTCTGTTGACTGACGAAAAATCTACTTGAGATCTGAGGTCTGACTGAGAGTACTGAAACTACTGGGACTACTGAACTACTGAGATTTCTAAGTTTTTTTGAGTCACCTGGCTAACTGAAATCTATGGAGCATAGCTTGATTGAGGATGTCTTGAAACATGACACTAGCTCTAGGCACACAACTATAGTTTTCGGATACAAGTACCCTTAGGACTCGATGGAAGGAAACTGACACACATGACTGACTTGATCATAAGAGTAAAGTACACAATTCACAATATCATAAGTAAGAATTTCATAATAAGAATGATTCTCAACAAACTATCACATGATCAGGAATGCACACAACATGTTTATGGATTCAATAACATGGTCATTCCATATCACAACAATATCATGAGCATCTGATACAACATCTTCAATTCAAGACAATAGCATGGGGATCACGTTGAACATAAACTTAGAACACGGAATAGTCATCTAGGACTTATTATGACATAAAAACATGATTTCTATTCCCTTAGATATTTTCACAAACACCTTACATGAGGCATAGGTGGATTCATCAAGATTACAAATATTCAACCACCAATTTCACATATTTATACATTAAATACCATCATATCCTCACACAAAACATACAAAGATCCTATCTTAGGCATCATCAAACTCCAACCACATGAACATCAACCACCAACAATATAAACATCATAATACATAATTTAGAAGATGGTTATTGAGCTTCATGGAAGAAAGAAGTCCATAAATCAACTCATGCATACCTTAGAAGAAAGATTTTTGATGATTGACGAAGGAATTTCCTTGAAATTGGATCTTCAAGCTTAATTATGCAACCCTAGTTGTTTTTCTCTTTTAGTGCTCTTGTATGGTGAACTTATAATGTTAGTAGGGTTTTAATGTAATTAGGAGCTATATATTTCATAGGGTTAAGTGTAATACCCCGGAAAAGTTTTTGTTGAAATTTTATGCGTAAACGTGTTGGGTTCTATATTCTAAAATGAATTATAAATTTTCCGTGCAGAATGTCTTATATTATAACCCACCATTGCGTAGATTATCAAATAAGCTTTCCAATGATATGTGGATCATCCAAACCAGACACCCGAGCGACGAGTTATGAACATTCCGATCGAACCATGAATAGTAGTGAACAGTAAAACGTGCAGAAAAAAGTACTGAGGCCTGGCGTATTTTTGCTCCAACTTTAAACGATCATACCTCCTTGTACATAATAATCTGGGTGATCTACTACATATCAACAGAAAGATCTGTGAGTCCTCTTTCCAATGAAAATGGTTTCATCCAATTTGTCTATCGGAGCAAAAAGTTATGGTCGATCTACTTCAGCCTATCAAAAGCAAATTTTTGGGTCAACTTCAAATGATCATAACTCCTCGTACACAATGATATAGGTGAGATATTATATATTAACGAAAATATATGAGAGTTCTATTTCTAATAAAATTAGTTTCATGCAATTTGGATATCGGAGTAAAACGTTATGGTTGATCTACTTCAGACTATCAAAACAGTCCACCAAAGAACAAATTCGAGAATTATTTGATTTTTAGGGGCGTTTTGGTCATTTTTCCTCACACAAAATCTGTTCAAACCCTATATTAAAGCCTATTGGAAGCATTATATGTTATATTTCATCAAATTCCCTCAAAAAGAAAGCGTTAAGCTCCTACATCCAACTTCAAGAACCTCCAAAGTTCACCATTAATTTTGCAAATTTATTCAAGATTCCAAGTTCGTAGTTCAAGAACTTCAAGAACCTCCAAATTTCACCATTAATTCTGCAAATTTATTCAAGATTTCAAGTTCCTAGTTCAAGAACTCCAAGAACCATTATTCGAAGGCACGATTAACATCTCAAAAATGAGTATCGATCTAAAGTTCACCATTCAAGGTATGTGGGGTTTTTCAATAAGAACTCTCTTTCGTTCTTATGCCCAAAAGTAATTTTCTTTATAAAGGCATAATTTTTATTTGACTTTTATGAAATTGAAGCATGAACCCATATCTTATGATGATTATTATGAAATCTTGATGTTTATGATTTTGAAAGATGAATTATATGTGTGGTGATATAAAGCATGAATCTTGAACGATATTTATCATGATTTTGATATTTGGGTCATGAATCCCCATTGGAAATTTTGTTTTTTTAGAAAGTGTGTGTTATAAGTACGTTGATGTTGAATATTTGAGATATTTTGAATTATTTGAACTTTTGGTCTTAATGGAGTTGTTTTGAACTTGAGTGTGAAAGAAATTCACAATGTGGTTGATTTTATAGATGGGAAGCATGATGGCTCCCGATGTATATTTATATATTATTGAAATTATTTTGTTGTGGATTGTCTTTGAAATGATCTGAGCTAAGTCTGGGAGAAATCTTTAGCATCGAGTGGGAGGTATAAAGCGACCTTACTTTCCTAAAACTATGTGCCCCGATAGTAGTGAGCTAGAGGCTGATTTATATAGTGATCACTAGTTTGTGTGGATTTGATATCGATAGTCCTACTTCGATGGATAGAATACGATGGCTCTCCCAAACGTGGGTTGTACATTGAACTCCATGTAACTCATATGGTTTATGTCAGTTATAGGATCTCCCAGTGTGTGTGTGTTTTCTTGTTTCTATGGTGAATGGTGAAGTGATTTTAAAGTGGAATTGTGAAAGTTATTCTTTCAAAAAATTTAAATAATATTTACATTATGAGAATTGATATTCTTGATGAACTGAAAGTGATTGACAAATTATATCATGACTTATATGTGTTATTGTACTTATTTCATCCTCTCATGATTATGATGATTTTCTTCGGGCTATGTGAGTCTTTCATACATGCTACATATTTCTAGTAAATATTTATGATGATGATGTTTATACAACTGCATACACCCCCATATACTCGATTCCTTTCCATGGTACTGACCCACATCTTTGAATGTGGGCTACATTTTCTCGAAATGTAGGTTCAGGTGCTCAGTTCTAGGTTCGACAGTGATTCTTCGAGCACGCTGTTCTACATCCTCTGTTGTGGTGAGTCCTCATATTCTGAGGACGTGATGTCTGATGTTGGTTTCACAGAATTATTTATATTTGATAACTGATTATGAGTCAGTTGGGGCATATCTCAATGGTTCACTGGTTTTATTGATTTTCTTAGAGGCTTCTCAGTCTAGTATAGATGTTAGGAGTTGACTATTAAGTCATATTTTGTTATCTTTCTGAAATTCTTTTATTCTTGGATGATGATTACTCTGTTGATATTTGAGGATTATTTATGGAAACCCCGTTGATTTGTGTTGAACTAAATGAAAATGGCTCAAAGGGTTAGCTTGGGGCTACTCGTAGCCTCAAGCACTGTGTGATGCTCCGGGACCCATTTTCCGGGGTGTTACAAACTTTGTATCAGAGCCTAAGGTTTTAAGGTGTCCTAGGGAGTCTGACAAGCCACGTTATGTAGAGTCTTGATCATCGGTGTGTAGCGCCCCACATCCATGAGCAAGAGGCTACAGGACATTTTAGGAAAAAGTGTGATTCTTTCTTTCAGAAATCTATCGGGCTTATAGTGTCTCTCTCTGATATTGATTCATGCTGTCCTCTTTCAAAAATATTCCTCCATGTCAAGCGAGAAGAAATAATGATGGTCTGGGAATTCTGTGTTACCCAAGAGTCATTTTATCTCTTACCTCAAACCTAGAAAGATTATTTCCAAGGGGTGTATTTACCATTTGGTTAGAGTTAAAGACGCTAAGTCTGAAACTCTAACTCTCCAGTCTATTAACGTCGTCAATGAATTTTCTAATGTCTTTCCAGATGATCTCCTAGGGATACCTCCTGATAGTGAGATAGAGTTCGGGATTGATCTTCTTCCCGATACTCAACCCATTAATATTCCTCCCTACCATATGGCCCCTACAGAACTTAAGGAGTTGAAAAAGCAACTCAAAGATCTACTAGATAAGGGTTTCATAAGGCCCAGTGTTTCTCCTTGGGGGTGCTCCTGTGTTGTTTGTGAGAAAAAAAGATGGCTCTTTGCGTATGTGCATTGATTACCGCCAACTGAATAAAGTCACCATAAAAAATAAGTACCCTCTTCCGAGAATAAATGATTTATTTGACCAATTGCAAGGTGCAAGTTATTTCTCAAAGATAGACCTTTATTCCGGCTATCATCAACTCAAAGTTAGGGAGTGTGACATCCCAAAAACCGCTTTCCGAACTCGTTATAGCCATTTTGAGTTTCTTGTTATGTCTTTCGGGTTAACTAATGCCCCAGCAGCTTTCATGGACCTTATGAATTGAGTGTTCAGACCATATTTGGATATGTTTGTCATAGTGTTCATCGATGATATACTCGTGTACTCCCGTAGTGAGGATGAACATTCAGATCATCTCCGAACTATCTTGCAACCCCTTAGAGATTACAAGTTGTTTGCCAAGTTCAGTAAGTGAGAGTTTTGGTTAAGGTCAGTTGCTTTTCTGGGTCATATCATTTCTTCCGAGGGTATTAGAGTTGATCCCTAAAAGATCAAAGCTGTTAGAAATTGGCCTAGACCTATTTCTCCAACTGATATCCAAAGTTTCTTAGGTTTAGCTGGCTATTACCGCCGTTTTATTGAGGTTTTCTCCTCTGTAGCATCTCTTATAACTCGGTTGACCCAAAAGAAACTAAAGTTTTTATGGTCCGAATCTTATGAGAAGAGTTTTTAGGAGTTGAAGACTCGACTCACTTCAACCCCTGTTTTGACTTTGCCTGATGGTGTTGATGGTTTTATGGTGTACTGTGATGCTTCGAGAGTTGGGTTGGGTTGCGTATTGATGCAGAAGGGTAAGGTGATAGCTTATGATTCTAGACAGTTGAAACCCCATGAGAAAAATTTCCCCACCCATGACCTTGAGTTGTCTGTTTTTGTGTTTGCTTTGAAAATTTGGAGACACTATTTGTATGGTGTCCATGTTGATGTTTTCATTGATCATAAGAGTCTGCAGTATGTGTTTACCTAGAGAGAATTGAATCTTAGGTAGAGACGATGGTTAGAATTTTAAAAGAACTATGATATGAGTGTGATTTACCATCCGGGCAAGGCCAATGTTGTGGCGGATGCCCTAAGTAGAGTGTCCATGGGTAGTGTTTCGCATGTGGTAGAAGGTAAGAAAGAGTTTCATCGTGTTGTACATCATTTGGCCAGATTGGGGGTTAGGTTGTTTGACTCTGCTGAAGGTAGTATAGGGGTTCAGAGTAGTTCTGAATCCTCCTTGGTTTCAGAAGTGAGGGAAAAGCAATACTTAGATGCTAGTTTGGTCAGACTGAAGGAGTCAGTCAAAGACCAAAAAGTAGAGGTTTTCTCCCAAGGAAGAGATGGTGTGTTGAGATTGTAGGGTAGATTGTGTGTCCTGACTATTGATAATCTGAGACAGAGGATTATGGCTGAAGCGCACGGGGCACAATATTCTATTCATCTTGGTGCCACCAAGATGTACCGAGACTTGCGGGAAATCTATTGGTGGAGTGGCATGAAGAAAGATATAGCAGTATTTGTAGCTAAGTGTGCAACATGCCAATAGGTTAAGGTTGAACACCAAGGACCCGGTGGTATGATGCAAGAGTTTAGTATTCCCACCTGGAAATGGAAAGAGATAAATATGGATTTCGTGATTAGTTTACCTCCTTCCCGACGCCAGCATGATTCCATTTGGGTTGTGGTTGATAGGTTGACTACGTCTGCTCATTTCTTGCCTAATCATACTTCATATACTGCTGAGGATTATGCTAGATTGTATATCCGAGAGCTAGTCAGACTGCATAGAGTTCCCTTGTCTATCATTTCGGATAGGGGTACTCAGTTCACTTCATAATTTTAGAAAGCTTTTCAGAAGGGTCTTGGTACCCAAGTGCTTTTGAGTTCTATTTTTCATCCGTAGACCGATGGTCAGGCTGAGCGGACTATCTAGACCTTAGAGGATATGTTGAGAGCTTGTATACTTGACTTTAAGGAAAGTTGGGATGATCACTTACCATTGATAGAGTTTTCTTACAATAACAGTTTCCACTCTAGTATTGGCATGGCTCCGTTTGAAGCCTTATATGGGAGGAAGTGTAGATCACCCATAGGTTGGTTTGAGGTGGGTGAAGCGGCTGTGAGTGGTCCTGTTCGGTATTTGAGGCTATGGAAAAAGTTAAGTTGATTAGGGAAAGGTTGAAAACTGCGCAGAGTCGTCAGAAGTCATATGCGGATGTCAGAAGGAGAGACCTTGAGTTTGAAGTTAGTGACCTAGTGTATCTAAAAATTTCACCCATGAGGGGGGTGAAGAGATTCGGAAACAAGGGGAAGCTTAGTCCCCGTTATGTTAGTCCTTACAAAATTCTTAGTCGTATTGGTAAGATAGCTTATGAGGTTGATTTGCCTTCCGAGTTGTCCTCTGTTCATCTCATATTCCATGTCTCCATGCTTAGAAAGCATATTAGCGATGCTGTGGTAGTGGATTCCTCTGTGAGTGCTGACATTCAAGAAAATCTTTCTTTTGATGAGATTCTTGATTTTAGTGTCCGAAGACTAAGGAACAAAGAAGTTCCCTTGGTTAAGGTGTTGTGGCAAAACCAATCTGTTGAGGGTGCAACTTGGGAAGTTGAGGCGGATATGCGATCCAAGTACCCGCACCTATTTTCCGCGAACTCCGATCAAGCCGAAGGTACCGTTCTTTCCTAAATCATGCACTTTTGATAAAAGTTGCAGCAGTTCAGCTGTCATTTATTATGTGTTCAGCTGTAGTTTCTTGAATTTATGCATTCTATGTTGTATTCGGAGTGAGAAACGAAGTGGTGATGAGTCTAACAAATGGTTTCAGCTGTATGCTCTATTGCCTATCTAATCTTGGCATGTCTAGCGTCATTCGAGGATGAATGTTTCCAAGGGGGGATAATGTAATACCCTGGGAAATTTTTCATTGAAATTTTATGTGTAAACTTGTTGGGTTCTATCTTCTAAAATGAATTATAAATTTTTCATGTAGAATGTCTTAGATTATGACCCACCATTGCATAGAGTATTGAATAAGATTTTCAACGATATGTGGATGATCCAAAACGGACACCCGAGTGACGACTTATGAACAATACGATCGAACCGTAAATAGTAGTGAACAGTAAAACGTGCACGAAAAAGTATTGAGGCCTGACATATTTTTTCTCCAACTTTAAACAATCATACCTCCTTGTACATAATGATCTGGGTGATCTACTATATATCAACGTAAATCTCTGCGAGTCCTCTTTCCAATGAAATTGGTTTCATCCAATTTGTCTATCGGAGTAAAAAGTTATGGTCGATCTACTTCAGCCTATCAAAAGTAAATTTTTGGGTCAACATCAAACAAACATAACTCCTCGTACACAATGATCTGGGTGAGATACTATATATCAACGGAAAGATATGAGAGTCCTCTTTTTGGTTTCATCCAATTTGGATATCAGAGTAAAACGTTATGGTTGATCTACTTCAGACTATCAAAACAGTCCACCAAAGGACAGATTTGAGAATTATTTAATTTTTAGGGGCGTTTTGGTCATTTTCCCTCACCCAAAATCTGTCCAAACCCTATGTTAAAGCCTATTAGAAGCATTATACGTTATATTTCATCAAATTCCCTCAAAAAGAAAACCCTAAGCTCCTACATCCAACTTCAAGAACCTCCAAAGTTCACCATTAATTGTGCAAATTTATTCAAGATTCCAAGTTCCTAGTTCAAGAACTTCAAGAACCTCCAAAGTTCACCATTAATTCTGCAAATTTATTCAAGATTCCAAGTTCCTAATTCAAGAACTCCAAGAACCATCATTCAAAGGCACGATTAACATTTCAAAAATGAGTATCGATATAAAGTTCATCATTCAAGGTATGTGGGGGTTTTCAACAAGAACTCTCTTTCGTTCTTGTGCCCAAAAGTAATTTTCTTTATAAAGGCATGATTTTTATTTAATTTTTATGAATTTTAAGTATGAACCCATATCTTATGATGATTATTATGAAATCTTGATGTTTATGATTTTGAAAGATGAATTTACATGTGTGGTGATATAAAGCATGAATCTTGAACGATATTTATCATGATTTTGATATTTGGGTCGTGAATCCCCATTGAAAATTGCATTTTTTAGAAAGTGTGTACTATAAGCATGTTGATGTTGAATATTTGAGATATTTTGAATTATTTGGCGTTTTGGTCTTAATGGATTTGTTTTGAACTCGAGTGTGAAAGAAATCCACAACGTGGTTGATTTTGATAGATGGAAAGCATGATGGCTCCCGATGTATATTTATATAGTACCAAAATTATTTTGTTGTGGATTGTCTTTGAAATGATCTGAGCTAAGTCTGTGAGAAATTTTTAGCATCGAGTGGGAGGTATAAAGCGACCTTACTTTCCTAGAACTACGTGCCCCCATAGGAGTAAGACTGAGGCTGATTTATATAGTAATCACTAGTTTGTGTGGATTTGATATCTAGTCCTACTCCGATGGCTAGAATACGATGGCTCTCCCCAACGTGGGTTGTACATTGGACTCCATGTAGCTCACATGGTTTATGTCGGTTATAGGATCTCCCAGTGTGTGTATGTTTCCTTGTGTCTATGGTGAATGGTGAAGTGATTTTAAAGTGAAATTGTGAAAGTTATTCTTTCAAAAAATTTAAATAATATTTACATTATGAGAATTGATATTCTTGATGAACTGAAAGTGATTGACAAATTATATCATGACTTATATGTTTTATTGTACTTATTTCATCCTCTCATGATTATGATGATTTTCTTCGGGCTATGTGAGTCTTTCATACATTCTACATATTTCTTATAAATATTTATGATGATGATGTTTATACAACTGCATACACCCCCATATACTCGGTTCCTTTCCATGATACTGACCCACATCTTCAGATGTGGGCTGCATTTTCTTGAAATGTAGGTTCAGGTGCTCCGTTCTAGGTTCGACAATGATTCTTCGGGCATGCTGTTCTACATCCTCTGTTGTGGTGAGTCCTCGTGTTCCGAGGACCTGATGTTTGATGTTGGTTTCACGAAATTGTTTACATTTGATAACTGAGTATAAGTCAGTTGCGGCATGTCTCAATGGCTCGCTGGTTTTATTGATTTTCTTAGAGGCGTTTCAGACTAGTATAGATGTTGGGAGTCGACTAATAAGTCATACTTTGTTATCTTTCTGAAACTCTTTTATTCTTGGATGATGATTACTCAGTTGATATTTGAGGTTTATTTATGGAAACCCCGTTGATTTATGTTGAACTAAATGAAAATGGCTCAAAGGGTTAGCTTGGGGATACTCGTAGCCTCAAGCACCGTGTGACGCTCTGGGACCCATTTTCTGGGGCGTTACATTAAGTTTAGGGACGTGTAAGGAGTGTTAAAAGACTTAATTACCCTCAAAATAACTCAAAACGGAGTGTTTAAGTCACTTGAAATCATAAGATATGCGCCGCATAAGATATCGCATATATTTACATAGGCGCCGCATATGATATCTCCTCAATTTACATAGGGGCCGCATATGATATCGCCTATATCTACATAGGCGCCGCAGATGCTCTTGCCTATATTTATATAGGCGCCGCATATGCTTTCCAGTGGCTATGTGCGATTGGTTAGGCGACGCACTCTACTTCGCAAAGCCAATACTCCTAGCTCGGGTGTTGGATTTTGATGAAATTGGTATAGTTGGAAAGCTAATTCGATTCTCTATAATTTGGTGGGTGCAGAAATAACACATTAACATCGAGTTATACTCGTTCCAATATAACCCTTACGAAATCAAACACTAAAACTTGATGGATTCAAAAACTCTTAGCTTGTATTACCTTAAGTTACTCATATGAACATGCTTAACGCATCATAAGCTATCTTATCGCTAGGATACTCATTGTAAGTCATGTACTCAAGTATGAATCACGGGATAGGAGATTTCATATGTAGGAAAAATAGTTCGTCTCCTAGCTTAGAAACATACGGGGTATTACAATATCTCCCCCAAGGGGGAGATATTGTAAT
>NC_061122.1:43199082-43200573 GCF_002878395.1 Capsicum annuum | reverse complement strand
AAGTGACTTATATGAACATGCTTAACGCATCATAAGCTATCTTATCGCTAGGATACTCATTGTAAGTCATGTACTCAAGTATGAATCACGGGATAGGAGATTTCATATGTAGGAAAAATAGTTCGTCTCCTAGCTTAGAAACATACGGGGTATTACAATATCTCCCCCTTGGGAACATTCGTCCTCGAATGGAAATTAACTGAGATGGGAGAGATGATAAAATGAAGTACGTACAAGACATACACTATTGAAACATGGTTTTATGACTGACATAACTAAAAGTTGAGTACAACATACTGAACATACATATCTGATGCATAGGAAACTGATTCATGAATATAAGACTGAGGATTCTAATAAAGTGAGTTTTCTTAAAATGAGAATGCATATCTGATGCACAACTGAAAGGCTGAATCCATGCATATCTGATGCATAATTACATGACTGACATGATATGTAAATGTATTAGTGAAGATACTGATAAATAGTACTTTCTCTACTAAACACGTATATCTAATGCTTGAATATCTAACTGAGCTGACTCTTGAAAGCTTGACTGATTATGCCATGGAACTTGATAGTTAATTTATAACGGGAACATGAAAGAATCAATAAAAGGTGGGGTATCTCCCCCTTGGGACACTATGTCCCTCTAGGAATGTTTACCTTGATGAGATACTGGGGTGATGCACAGGGCATCTACGAACTAGATTATAACTAAACATTGGAGAGCTGAGACTAATGCATGATGCATGAACTGAACTAGACCTGCTAATGTTACTTAATAACTCATGTGGAAACATAAGCTCAAACTAGCGCAAGATATCTAACAATGCATACAATGATCATGAAAAACTTGTAACGTACCCGAATCTAGGTTGGGGAAACTTTCTGGATCATGGTGAGTCTGGAGTGAATAGAGTCGATTCTGATGCTAACCACTTTTGGTGCTGGGATTTGTAGCCTGCTCACGCAAATCTCTACTTTTCTGAGCTAACACTCTAAACTCCCGCATTCTATGGCCTAGCTTACCGCACCCAAAACATACCTGACTATTAGCTCTGCATGCACCTAGATAATTCTTGCCACACTCTCCACAAAGCAGATAAGTACGCTCACTTCTAACACTACTCTGGGTTTTGGAGCCTAGCGCCCTACAATGACTAACATCTCCAAAGTTAGGTGTGGGCACACTAGCTGAAGATGGAATAGGGGCTGAATTTTTTTGACTATGGTAAGAACGATTACCACCCTGTGACCCAGCCAGAGAAAAGCTGTAACTACTTGTTCTGAATCTCTTATTAAATCTCTCTCTCTCCTTAGACTTATCTGCCTCTATCTGCTGAGCATACATCATTAACCTAACAAGGTCCATATCCCTATTGAGCATAGCTTTTCTATACTCTTTCAATACTAACCCAGACACACCAGTCACAAACTTACTCATACTCGCTCTGGGGTCAGCTATCAAGTCAGGAGCATACTTAGCTA
>NC_061122.1:43152333-43196082 GCF_002878395.1 Capsicum annuum | reverse complement strand
AGATTTTAGAAGGGTAGGCATCATGATATGCATAGGGTCCTTAATACGAGTTTGGAGCTAAAAGAGACATTTTTTAAGCCTCAGGAGCCAAAATGGGCAGTACTTTAATTTATGTTACAAAATGAACAATTTGCCCATTTTGGGGAAAACTACAACTAACAGTGTTTGTTAAATGTTTGAGGTGGACAAATTGTTATGATGGTTTGCCCAAAAAATGAGCAAACTACACTTCATAAACTATAGGTGAATTTTTGAAGAGATTAGCTCGGAGTTTTGATAGATTTCTGAAAATATTTCAACTTTTTTTGTTATGTGAGTTACTGAAGAGATTCCTAAAAATGTGAAAGATTTGTCACTTCAGTATAGCTTTTTCACTTATAAATGTGTTACTGTTAACCATTTTATCTCATTCATCTATCACATTTTCTACTGATATTATCTATTTTTGGGCTTTGAGAATTCCTTCATAATTATGTCTCAACAATCCGAAATGTCTTTATTTTCAATTGAACCGAATGTATGTAAATGCAATGAATATTGTCAAATGAAAACATCAAAGACTCAAAGATATCTTGGTCATAATTTTTGGAGTTATGCACGTTTTAACGTAAAAATTTTAAGTTGTTCAAATAAAAAAATATGTGTATGTTAACATTGTTTCTTATTTTGTTGTTTTAGGAAAATAGTGGATGTGGTTATTTTTGGTGGATAGAAAGTATGTCAATAAATGAAACAACCACAATTATATTACGATTGAAGAGACCCACATCCGATAGTGATATCGCGACTTCACAGAACACTATAAAGTTTGACACACTATTTAATCTCAACGAAGTCATACAAGATAGAGATTTTCTTAGGACATTGCTAAAAGAATCCGAAGAAAAACAAAATTATTTGAAGGATATGATAAATGAAACTGAGCAGGAGAATCTTGTTTTGAAAATAAAATGGAATGAAGAACGTGAAAAAAGAAATTATTGGAAGTTTTTATATGTTATATTGATTTTCTATATGATTTGAAATCTTTTTATCGTTGATTATTTATCATGTAGTCTTTTAGTAAGTTTAATGTTTATGCAGTATGTTTTTTTAAAGATTTTAGTGGTTCATATCTGTCATGTAATGTGATTTTTAATTTAAATTTGAATAAAATCGGTTCCTATTTAGTAATTGTTGTTCATTTACCGTATCAAAAATTTCCTAGGCCATAAGGTGGATTTAGAGTCATTAGGTGGGAAACTTGGAATAGCTTTAGGTTACTTTATTTTAATGCCTCTGACTAGTGAGAGATTATGACAACTAGTCATTGAGATTTTAGAGGGGTAGGCATCATGACTTACATAGGATCCTCAATACCCCCAACTACTCACTCAGCAACTTACGGTTTCATGTAACTGTACTCGTTAAAGTTGATTTTCATTATGTGGATGTCGATCGGTTCCAATAGAAAATATGCAACTAAGTGACCCATAATTTTTATATCATCTTTAGTACGCATTCATTCAGCAAGAACCATTCCGTATCAAAAATTTCCAAGGCCATAAGGTGAATTTAGAGTCATTTGTGCGAGATTGAGTTTCACAGCATTACTGCCCACGCATTAAAAATGGGAAACTTGAAGTAGCTTTGGGTCACTTCATTTTTATGCCTCTGACAAGTGAAAGATTAATACAACAAGTCATTGAGATTCTAGAGGGGTAGGCATATGACATGTATAGGGTCCTCAATAAGCCCAACTACTCACTCAGCAACTTGCGGTTTCATGTAACCATACTCGTTAAAGTTGATTTTCATTGTGTTGATGTTGATCGGTTCCAATAGAAAATACTAAACTAAGTTACCCATAATTTTTATATCATCTTTAGTATACATTCATTCAGCAAGAGCCATTCCGTATCAAAAATTTCTAAGGCCATAAGGTGGATTTAAAGTCATTCGTGCGAGATTGAGTTTCGCAGCATTACTGCCCACGCATTAAAATGGGAAACTTGGAGTAGCTTTCGGTCACTTTATTTTAATGCCTCTGAATAGAGAGAGATTATGTCACGATCCAAAATACGATCATGACCGGCGCTAAGGAGTTTAGGACTCCAAAGAAAGCCTCATTAGAATTCTGCAGAAAATCGGACAGAGTTTTTCCTATTTTTGGGTCTAACAAGAAAATTCTTTGTCTAAATTCAACAACAAAAAAGTCCAACATCACTACCATCACACCAAACACCAACACTAATCACCAAAACCAACAATAATGCACCAATACCACCAACTAACAATACGAAAACCATCTCCAAGGATGAGAGAAAATCAAATATTCCACAAATCCAAAATAACAAAAAATTCTCAAAAATCTAAAGACATGACTATGGGGCGACTCTAAGAGTTTGCAAGAAACAGAACATAACAAATAAATAAACTCTTTCCCATGAGAATAATGCGGGGCTCATCAGGAATATGCTACTCGAATCCTATAGCCAACAAGATCCTCACCGTCACCTGCGTTCTCTGAAAAATAATAGCGAGGAGTGAGACGCTAGATCAATGAGTAATAACGCTTAACCACAACCGTTTTAATGGGGATAAGTCATAAAAAATCATGAAATAAATGCTCTTTTACAAAACAGTAGCAATAAATAATTTCATTTGTTTCATATAAGTAAAGTAAACCAGTTGTTCAGTCATAAACTCAATAAACGTTATATCATATCAAATAATACATATTAGGAGGTTTCCAAGAATAAATCATGTAATCATTGTAGAATTCTTCTTCATCAAGAATAAATCATAACAGTGGACCCCTCATAAAGGAGTCAAATATCATATCAGTATGCTAGTTCTTCCTTCTTACTAGCGAGGGGTGTAACAGTCATCAGTAAATACAAGGTCTACTCCCATTCATAAATTCTTTGAAAACAATAGCATATTCATATGAAAACATCTTTCAGAATAGAACATAACTTTAAAATTTATATCAATAATAATATATGTAAACTTGAATAAAACATATATAAAAAATACTTATTTCTCATGTAAGTAAAGAATATTAACAATAGTAATATCATATCTCAAATAACCATATCAATATCATATTAAGTAAAGAACTTGTCCCACGTGCATAGTTTCAAAGCATTCAATAACTCTTGTTTTCATCAAAACATGGTATAAATATGCAATTTAAGAAACATAAATTGTGGCAAGATTACTACTCAAAGTACTCTTGACGAAATACCAATTTGTCACCCCAAATGATTTGTATCGCTATCTTGGATCAAACCTATTATCACATCATATCCATTCTTTCGTTAATTTTCTAATTTTAGGCTAACTCATGATAAAATTAGACTACCCAATACTCAATGTTTCCTGATAACCTTCAATTTCTTAAACTTCGTATCCAAAACAACATCTTATTACCCAAAATTCTTGTCTTTAGTAACAAAATTTCAATACCCAAAATAAATTAACTTGAATAAAATCACGATAAGGATATAATAATGGGTTTACCTTAAGCTCGAAAGAATTTTATGATCAATACCCCACCTCTTTGGTTGACTTTCACTGGACAAACAATCAATTCTGTGTTTTTTGTGCTGAGCATGTGCTTAGGCAGAATACTCTTTCTTTGCTAAAAGGGAAGTTCCATTCAGGTAAATGGGCAAAGCCCTTACCTTGAATTCAATTTAAATATAAACAAAATTAGGGTCATGACCCTTTTTGTTTTTAATCAGGCGTACAAATGGCCTTGGCCCATTACTTTGTTCCCTTTTTTTCCTTTTTCTACTTAATATGGGTTTAGCCCATTATCCCAATCCTTTATTTATTTATTTATGTTCCTTTTCCAACTAAAATTTAGGGTATTACATTCTTCCCACCTTAAGAAATTTGGTCCCCGAATTTAGAATAAGTGCATACCTGAAGACTAAAATAAGTGTGGGTACTTGACTCTCATATCATTTTTTGAACCCCACGTAGCTTCTTTGATGGTATGGTTCTTCTATAAGACTTTCACGGATACAAAATATTTTGACCGTAATCTTCTTACTTGTCCATCAATAATAGCCACTAGTTCCTCCTCATAAGTTAAGTTCTCATCAAATTGCAAGGTCGGTGCTTCGAGTACACGAGAAGAATCTGAAATGCACTTCCTTAGAATAGAGACATGAAACACTATATGGATGAAAGATATCTTGGGAGGGAGTGCAAACGATATGCTAATCCTTCTATACGCTCAAGTATCTCATAAGGTCCTACATACCTCGGGCTTAATTTACCTGTTTTTCCAAATCCTATCATATCTTTCATAGGAGATACTCATAGAAAAACCTTATCCCCAACTGCGAACACCAAATCTCTTCTCCTCTTGTCTGCATAAGACTTTTATCTGCTTTGAGATATGATAAACCTCTGTCTAATCAATTGGACCTTGTCCATAGCATCCTGTACCAAGTCTGGTCCTAAAACCTTAGCCTCTCCAACTTCAAACCAGCCGATAGGAGAATGACATTTCCTATCATACAAAACTTCATATGGAGCCATCTGAATGCTTGAATGAAAACTATTATTGTAAGTGAATTTAGCTAAGGGTAAGTAAGTATCCCAACTACCTCTAAAAACAAGAATACAAGCTCTTAATATATCTTCCAAAATTTGTATAGTACACTTAGACAGTCTGTTCGTCTGCAAATAAAATGTAGTACTAAGATCTACTCAGGTACCCAACACTTCTTGGTAAGATCTCCAAAAGTGTGAAGTAAACTGTGATCCTCTATCAGAAATGATGGACAATGGAACTTTATGAATTCAGAAAATTTATCCATAAATAACTTAGCATACTTCACTCTACTATACGTTGTCTAAACTGGCAGAAAGTGAGCTGACTTAGAAAGTCGATCTACAATTACCCATATAGATTCATAGCCTTTAATGGTTCGTGGTAGCCCGATTACAATATCCATGGTAACTCTTTCCCATTTCCAATCTGGAATTCTGATCTCTTGCAATAATCTTATTGGTCGTTGATGCTCCATTTTAACCTGTTGACAAGTCAAGAAACTAGAAACAAAGTTAGCAATATCTTTCTTCATACCTTCCCACCATTACAACTGCTTCAGGGCATGATACATCTTAGTGGAACCAGAGTGAATGGTATATTTAGAGTTGTAAGCTTTCTCAAGAATAGCTCGTCTCAACCAATCTGCAGTTAGTACACATAATCGATTACCCACCCGAAGGATACCATCACAATCAATACTCATCATCTTATTTTGACCAGCTAGAACCTCATCTCGATATTTACACAACTGCACATCCTCAAATTGAGTCGTTTTTATGCATTCTACTAAAGAAGATTTAGCTTGAACACAAGTCAACAACACCCCTGACTTCCCAACACCAAAACTGACACCTTTTCCTTTAAGTTTTTGCTTATCTTTCGCAAGTTGCCTCTTTCTAGGAGCTATATCAGCCAAACTACCGCTAGATTTCCTGCTCAAAGCATCAGCCACAACATTAGCTTTTCCAAGATGATACAAGATAGCACAATCATAATCTTTGAGTAATTCCATCCACCGACGTTGTCGAAGATTTAGATCTCGCAGCTGAAAAATATACTTCAAGCTCGCATGATCGGTATAAATCTCACAAGTTTCACTGTATAAGTAGTCCCTCTAAATCTTAAGAGCAAAAACCACAACCGGCCATCTCCAAATTATGTGTAGGATAGTTCATCTTGTGCTTCTTCAACTGTCTCAAAGCATAAGCTATAATATGATCATTTTGCATGAGAACACATCCTAATCCAACCCTTAAAGCATCACAAAAATACTTTAAATCCTCTAGAACCTGATGGTAAGGCTAATACAGGTGCGGTGGACAAACTTGTCTTGAGTTTTTGAAAGCTTCGCTCAGATTCTTCAATCCACAGAAACTTCACATTTTTCTGTGTTAACTTGGTCAATGAAGCTGAAATTTTAGAGAAATCCTACACAAAATGCTTGTACTAATTAGCCAAACCTATAAAGCTGCGAATCTCAGTAGACAAAGTAGGCCTAGGCCATTTTTGCACTGCTTCTGTCTTTTTTAGAATCCACCATAATACCGTCTTTGGAAACAACATACCCTAAAAATGATACTGAGTCGAGCCAAAATTCGCACTTTGAGAACTTAACTTAAAGCTTATGTTCCCGCAATGTCTGCAATACAGTCATCAGATGATTCTCATAGTCTTCCTGGCTACGAGAATATATCACAATATCATTAATAAATACTATAACAAATTTGTCCAAAAATGGCCTAAACACCCTATTCATCAAGTCCATGAATGCAGCAGGAGTATTGGTTAACCCAACAGGCATCACAAGGAACTCATAATGCCCATATGGAGTTCTAAATGCTATCTTGGATATATCTTACTACTAGATTCTAAGCTGATGATAACCCGATCAGAGATCAATCTTTGAAAAATGAGCAGCTCCTTGTAACTAATCAAACAGGTCTTCAATATGAGGCAACATATGCTTATTACGTATTGCTATCTTGTTTAGCTGCCTGTAGTCAATACACATTCTTAGAGATCTATCTTTTTTCTTTACAAAAAAAACTGGTGTACCCCATGGCGATATGCTCGGTCTGATAAAACACTTATCTATCATGTCTTGCAACTGATGTTTGAGCTTCTTCAATTCTGCCGGTACCATACAATATGGGGGTATAGATATTGGCATAGTGTCAGGTTCCAAATCAATACCGAAGTCTATCTCTCATACTGGAGGTAATCCTGGCAACTCCTCAGGAAATAAATCAGAAAATTCCTTCACCACAGGTAGCTCCTCCAAACTAAGAACTTTCACTCTAACACCACTTATCAAAGACAAGATACCCATGCAACCTTTCTTTAATAGTCATTAGGTCTTAATAAAAGATATGACTTTACTAACCTCTAGAACTTGACTCCCTTTCAACACAAAACTAGATTCGGTGGGTATCTCAAATCAAACTATCTTTGCATGATAATCTACGGTAGCATAGCAAAGAGCTAACTAATCCCTACCATCAACACATAAAAGTCAATCACATCAAGTACAATGTACAATCAAGTTAGCAAGGGTATCCCTACCTCCTACTATAATCTCGCAATCCCGGCACACATACTCAACTAATAAGGAATCTCCCACGGGAGTAGCAAAAAGAAAAGGACAATTTAACATATCTGGATGTGTATCAAATCTCATAGGAAAGTATGAGGACACATAAGAGTGGGTCAAACCCGGCTCAATCAAAGCATATACATCAAAACAATAAACGAAAAGAATACCTATAACCACTGCATTCGAGGCCTGAACATCCTGTCTAGAAAGTGCACAAACTCTTGGTTGGCCTCTACCAGTATTTCCTTGTGCCTAATTCCTAACAACCCATTATCCATTACCTCGACCTCTATTTCCAGTACCTGGAGGATTACGAGAAGCCTGACTAGGTGCATCTACCTGACCAGAACCCTAACTAATATTTCTCTGAAGCTGAGGGCAATCTGTGATAACCTAACTATCCATATCGAAAACACTCTCCAGTCAAAACACGACACTGACCTATATGTGATTTACCACAAGTCTGGCAGCATGGAGTAGTGGCATATATTTGGCCCAAACTATTATATCCCTGAGATGCTGAAGACCCCTGCGTACCTTATCTAGAAGGTGGCTTCTACGCAGACTGTGAAACCAAATTTGTCCCTGCCTAATGGCCCTAATGCTTTACCTTATTTTCTGTTCTTTGATTCGCACTTAAGTCACCACTGAAAGATCCACTCATCTTAGCCTTCTTACAAATATCATAAGCTGCCCGCTCTGCACGACCCTTCTCCTCAATTATTCTAACAAGATCCACTATTTCATAATAGGTCAAGACTTTCATCAGTGGGGATACTGCATTATAAAGATAAGCAACCAGCCCATTTAAAGCCTCTGGACTCGAGCTTCATCTGTGGACACCAAGTATGGATCATATCTTGCCAGGTTGCAAAACATAGTATTATAGGTTGACACATCAATATCTGGAGTCTGAACCAATCTCTTATACTGAGCTGCATATTTCTGTTTCTGACTATCAGGAAGGAAGGTATCCATGAAGAACTTAGTGAACTCATCCCATGTCAGAGGTGCTACTTCTGCAGGCCTTCCTAGCAATAAAGTATCATACCAAGTGTTAGCCATGTCCTATAATTTGTACGATGCAAGCTCCACAGCCCTCTCACTAGAATATCCTAGCTCCCACAACGCCTTGAAAGTACCATCCAGAAAGCTCTGAGGATCAGCTGAACTGTCTGAACCTGTGAATTTTGGTGACTTCAACTTTAGAAACTCCTGAAAAGATAACTCCTTGTTTCCAAAGTTGTAAGTCTGAATAGGTGCCTGGAACTATGTAGAATTACGTTGACCACCCCTCTCTTATTTATCTAGTCGATCGGCCAACCCCTCTATGGCTCTTTGCATGGAAGCAAGTACCTCAGCAGTACTACCCTCATGAGATAGTAGGGGTGGACAAGCATTTCCTTTAGGAGTGGGATCTCTCGAACCTCTTAGAGTGGCAGTGCGATTCTTCACGGTATTATGACTACCAAAACCTCAGCCTCTTCTGTAGGCCCCACCTCATCCCCTACTAGTAGTTGCTCTATGAACCATCTGATTAACAAAACAAAATAGTTAGTTTTATCTAATTGATCCTAAACGCCACACATGTATGAAAGAATGAGAAAGAAGATCAAGATATATCCTATCACGCTCTCGTAGAATCACGATTATAGAAATGGCCGGCAACATAACCATAATTGAGATTCTACTACTATTGTGAGCTCCATAGTCATAGAATTAACCTAACCTAGCTCTTATACTAACTTTGTCACAACCCAAAATAGGATCATGACCAGCGCTAAGGAGTTTAGGACTCCAAAGCACGTCTCATTAGAATTCTATAGAAAATCGGACTGAGTTTCCCTTGTTTTGGAGCCTAACAAGAAAATTCCTTATCTCAATTCAACAACAAAACAATCCAACATCCCTACCACCACACCAAACACCAATACCAATCACCAAAACAAACAATAATGTACCAATACCATAAACTAACAATACGAACACCATCTCCAAAGACGAGACAAATAAAATATTCCACAAATCCAAAATAATGAAAGGATACCTAAAATCTAAAGACATGACTATGGAGCGACTCTAAGAGTTTGCAAGAAATAGAACATAAGAAATAGAAAAACTCTTGCCCACACAAACAATGCGAGGCTTACCAGGAATATGCTACTCGAATCCTCTAGCCAACAAGATCCTCACTGTCACCTGCGTTCTCTGAAAAATAATAGCGAGGAGTGAGATACTAGCTTAGTGAGTAATAATGCTTAACGACAACAGTTTTAATGGGGACAAGTCATAAAACATCATAAAATAAATGTTCTTTTACAAAACAGTAGCAATAAACAATATCATTTGTTTCATATAAGTAAAGTGAACCAGTTGTTCAGTCATAAACTCAATAAGCATTATATCATATCAAATAATACATATTGAAAGGTTTCCAAGTATGAATCATGTAATTATTGTGGCATTCGTCTTCATGAAGAATAACCCATAACAATCGACCCCTCATAAAGGGGTCAAATATCATATCAGTATTAGTATCCTAGTTCTACATTCTCACTAGCGAGAGTTGTAACAGTAATTAGTAATTAGAAGGTCTACTCCCATTCATAAATTCTTTGAAAATAATAGGATGTCTGTATGAAAACATCTTTCAGAATAGAACATAAATTTAAAATTCATATCAATAATAATACATGTAAACTTGAATAAAATATATATCAAAAATACTTATTTCTCATGTAAGTAAAGAGTATTAACAATAGTAATATCATATCTCAAATAACCATATCAATATCATATTAAGTAAAGAACTTGTCCCACGTGCAAATTTTCAAAGCATTCAATAACTCTTGTTTTCATCAAAACATGGTATAAATATGTAATTTAAGAAACATTAATTGTGGCAAGATTACTACTCACAGTACTCTTGTCGAAATACCAATTTTTCATCTCAAATAATTCATATCGCTTTCTTGGATCAAACCTATTATCACATCATATACAGTCTTGCATTAATTCTCTTATTTTAGATGAACTCATGATAAAATTAGACTACCCAACCCTCAATGTTTTCTAATAACCTTCAATTTCTCAAACTTTGTAGAAAAAACAACATCTTATTACCCATAATTCTTGTCTTTAGTAACTAAATTTCAATACCCAAAAAAAATTAACTTGACTAAAATCATGATAAGTATATAAAAATGGGTTTACCTTAAGCTCGAAAGAATTTTATGATCAAAGCCCTACCCCCTTGGTTGACTTTCACTGGACAAACAATCAATTCTGTGTTTTCTATGTTGAGCATATGCTTAGGTAGAATACTCTTTCTTTGCTAAAAATGAAGTGTTGTGCAGGTAAATGGGCAAAGCTCTTACCTTGAATTCAATTTAAATATAAAGAAAAATTAGGTTCTTCCCAATCCTATATTTATTTATTTATTTTCCTTTTCCAACTAACATTTGGGGTATTACATTCTCCCCACCTTAAGAAATTCGGTCCCCAAATTTAGAATAAGTGCATACCTGAAGACTAAAATAAGTGTGGGTACTTGACTCTCTCTTCAATGGTATGGTTCTTCCATAAGACTTTCATGGACATAAACTCTTTTGACCGTAATATTCTTACTTATCGATCAATAATAGCCACTAGTTCCTCCTCATAAGTTAATTTCACATCAACTTGCAAGGTCGGTGCTTCGAGTAAGCGAGAAGAATCATATATGAACTTTCTTAGCATAGAGACGTGAAACACTGTATGGATGAAAGATATCTCGGGAGGGAGTGCCACACGATATTCTACTCCTCTTATATGCTCAAGTATCTCATAAGGTCCTACATACCTCAGGCTTTATTTACCTATTTTTCCAAATCACATCACACCTTTCATACGAGAGACTCATAGAAAAACCTTATCCCCAACTGCGAATACCAAATCTCTTCTCCTCTTGTCTGTATAAGACTTTTATCTGCTTTGATATATGAGAAACCTCTGTCTAATCAATTGGACCTTGTCCATAGCATCCTGTACCAAGTCTGGTCCTAAAACTTTAGCCTCTCTAACTTTAAACCAGCCGATAGGAGAATGACATTTCCTATCATACAAAGCTTCATATGGAGCCATCTGAATGCTTGACTGAAAACTATTATTGTAAGCGAATTTACCTAAGGGTAAGTAAGTAAAACAACCACCTCTAAAATCAAGAATACAAGCTCTCAATATATCCTCCAAAATTTGTATAGTACACTCAGACTGTCCATCCGTCTATGGATGAAATGCAGTACTAAGATCTACTCGGATACCCGACACTTCTTGGTAACATCTCTAAAAGTGTAAAGTGAACTATGATCTTCTGTCAGGAATGATGGACAATGAAACTCTATGAAGTCGGACAATTTCATCCATAAATAACTTAGCATACTTCACTCCACTATACATTGTCTTAACTTACAGAAAGTGAGCTGACTTAGTAAGTCGATCTACAATTACCCATACAGATTCATGGACTTTAATGGTTCGCGGTAGCCCAATTACAAAATCCATGGTAACTCTTTCCCATTTCTAATCTTGAATTCTGATCTTTTGCAATGATCTAGTTGGTCATTAATGCTCCGCTTTAACCTGTTGACAGGTCAAGCAACTAAAAACAATGTTAGCAATATCTTTCTTCATACCTTCCCACTAGTATAACTACTTCAAGTCATGATACATCTTAGTGGAACCAGGGTGAATGGTATATTTAGAGTTGTGAGCTTCCTCAAGAATAGCTCGTCTCAACCCATCTGTAATTGGTACACTTAATCGATTACCCACCCGAAGGATACCATCATAATTAATACTCATCATCTTATTTTGACCAGATAAGACCTCATCTCTATATTTACACAACTTTACATCCTCAAATTGAGTCTCATTTATGCACTCTACTAAAGAAGATTTAGCTTGAACACAAGCCAACAACACCACTGACTTCCCAACACCAAAACTGACACTTTTTCCTTCAAGTTTTTCAAAATCTTTCACAAGTTGCCTCCTTTCAGGAGCTATATCTGCCAAACTACTCATAGATTTCCTACTCAAAGCATCAACCACAACATTAGCTTTCCAGGATAATACAAGATAGCACAATCATAATCTTTGAGTAATTCTATCCACCGACGTTGTCGAAGATTTAGATCTCGCAGCTGAAAAATATACTTCAAGCTCGCATGATCGGTATAAATCTCACAAGTTTCACTGTATAAGTAGTCCCTCCAAATCTTAAGAGCAAAAACCACAACAGCCATCTCCAAATTATGTGTAGGATAGTTCAGCTTGTGCTTCTTCAATTGTCTCAAAGCATAAGCTATAATATGATCATTTTGCATGAGACCACGTCCTAATCCAACCCTTAAAGCATCACAAAAATACTTTAAATCCTCCAGAACCTAATGGTAAGGCTAATACAGGTGCGGTGGTCAAACATGTCTTGAGTTTTTGAAAGCTTCGCTCACATTCTTTTGTTCACTGGAACTTCACATTTTTTTGTGTTAACTTGGTCAATGGACCTGCAATTTTAGAGAAATCCTACACAAAACGCCTGTAGTAATTAGCCAAACCTATAAAGTTGCGAATATCCGTAGGTTAAGTAGGTCTAGGCCATTTTTGCACTATTTCTATCTTTTTAGAATCCACCAAATACCATCTTTTGAGACAACATTCCCCAAAAATAATATTGAGTCGATCCAAATTCGCACTTTGAGAACTTAGCATAAAGCTTATGTTCCCGCAATGTCTGCAATTCAGTCTTCATATGATTCTCATATTCTTCCTGGCTACAAGAATATTTCACAATATCATCAATAAATACTATCACAAATTTGTCTAAAAATGGCCTGAACACCCTATTCATCAAGTCCATGAATGCAGCAGAAGCATTGGTTAACCCGAAAGGCATCACAAGGAACTCATAATACCCATATCAAGTTCTAAATGTTGTTTTAGATATATCTTCCTCCTTGATTCTAAACAGATGATAACCCGATCGAAGATCTATAGTTAAATAATGAGCAGCTCCTTGTAACTGATCGAACAGGTCTTCTATACGAGGCAACGAATACTTGATATGTATTGTTACCTTGTTTAGCTACCTGTAGTTAATAAACATTCTTAGAGATCCATCTTTCTTCTTTACAAAAAAAACTGGTGCACCCCATGGCGATATACTCGGTATGATAAAACACTTATCTAGCAAGTCTTGCAACTGATGTTTGAGCTTCTTCAATTCTGCTGGTACCATACGATATGGGGGTATAGATATTGGCATAGTGTCAGGTTCCAAATCAATACCGAAGTCTATCTCTCATACTGGAGGTAATCCTGGCAACTCCTCAGGAAATAAATCAGAAAATTCCTTCACCACAGGTAGCTCCTCCGAACTAAGAACTTTCACTCTAACACCACTTATCAAAGACAAGATACCCATGCAACCTTTCTTCAATAGTCATTGGGTCTTAATAAAAGATATGACTTTACTAACCTCTAGAACTTGACTCCCTTTCAACACAAAACTAGATTCTTTAGGTATCTCAAATCAAACTATCTTTGCATGACAATCTATGGTAGTATAGAAACGAGCTAACCAATCCATGCCCATTAACACATTAAAGTCAATCATATCAAGTACAATCAAGTTGGCAAGGGTATCCTACCTTCCACTATAATCTCGCAATCCCGATACACATACTCAACTAATAAGGAATCTCCCACGGGAGTAGCAATAAGAAAAGGATAATTTAACATCTCTGGATATCTATCAAATCTCATAAGAAAGTATAAGGACACATAAGAGTGGTTAGAACCCGAATCAATCAAAGCATATGCATCAAAAGAACAAACAAAAAAAATACCTATAACCACTATATTCGAGGCCTAAACATCCTGTCTACTAAGTGGAAAAACTCTCGGTTGGCCTCTACTAGCATTTCCTTGTGCCTGATTCTCAACAACCCATTCTCCATTACCTCGACATCTATTTTCTGTACCTTCAAGATTACGAGTAGCCTGTCTAGGTGCAGCTACCTGACCAGAACCCTAACTAATATTTCTCTGAAGCTGAGGTCAATCTGTGATAACCTAACTGTCCACATCGAAAACACTCTTCAGTCAAAATATGACACTAACCTATATGTGATTTGTCACAAGTCTGGCAGGATGGAGTAGTGGCATATATTTGGCCCGAACTATTATATCCCTTAGATGTGGAAGACCCCTGCGTACCCTGTCTAGAAGGTGGCTTATACCCAGACTATGAAACCAAATTTGTCCCTTCCTGATGGCCCTGATGCTTTCCCATATTTTTTGTTCTCCGATTCACACTTAAGTCACCACTGAAAAATCCACTCATCTTAGCCTTCTTACAAATCTCATAAGTTGCCCGCTCCACATGACCATACTCCTCAATTATTTTAGAAATATCCATTATCTCATAATAGGTCAAGACTTTCATCTGTGGGGATACTGGGTTATAAAGATGAACAACCATCCCATTTACAAACCCCTGGACTCGAGCTTCTTCTGTGGACACCAAGTATGGAGCAAATATAGCTAGCTTGCAAAACGTAGTATTATAGGTTAACACATCCACATCTGGAGTCTGAACCAATCTCTCCAACTGCGCTGCATATTTTTGTTTCTGACTATCAGGAACGAAGGTATCCATGAAGAACTTAGTAAACTCATCCCATGTCAGAGGTGTTGCTCCTACAGGCCTTCCTAGCAATAAAGTATCATGCCAAGTGTTAGCCATTTCCTTCAATTTGTATGACGTAAGCTCCACATCCCTCTCACTAAAACATCCTAATGCCCATAACGCCTTGAAAGTACCATCCAAAAAGCTTTGAGGATCAGCTGAACTGTTTAAACATGTGAATTTTGGTGACTTCAACTTTAGAAACTTTTTCAAAGATACCTCCTTGTTTCCAAAGTTGTAAGTCTAAATAGGTGCCTAGAACTGCTCAGAACTACGTTAACCACCTCTTTCCTATCTATCTAGTCGATCGGCCAAGTCCTCTATAGCTTTTTCCATGGAAGCAAGTACCTCAGCAGTACTACCCTCATGAGATAGTGGGGGTGGACTAGTATTTCCTTCAGGAGTGGGCTCTCTTAAATTTCTTGGAGTGGCAGTGTGATTCCCTGCGGTATCACGACTACCCCTACCTCAGCCTCTTTGTGGGCTCTACCTCTTCCCATGCCAGTAGTTGCTCTACAAACCATCTAATTAACAAAATAAGATAGTTAGATTCATCTAATTGATCCTAAATACCACACACGTATTGAAGAATGAGAAAAAAGATCAAGATACATCCTATCACGCTCTCGCAGAATCACGATTATAGAAATCGTCGGCAACATAACCATAATTGATATTCTACTACTATCGTATGCTCCATGGTCACAGAATTAACCTAAACTAGCTCTTATTCCAACTTTATCATGACCCAAAATAGGATCATGACCGGTGCTAAGAAATTTAGGACTCCAAAGCAAGCCTCGTTAGAATTCTATAGAAAGTCGGAAAGAGTTTCCCCTATTTTTGGGCCTAACAAGCAAATTCTTTGCCTTAATTCAACAACAAAACAACCCAACATTACTACCATCACGCCAAACACCAACACCAATCACCAAAACCAACAATAATGCACCAATACCACCAACTAACAATACGAAAACCATCTCCAAGGATGAGAGAAAATCAAATATTCGACAAATCCAAACTAGCAAAAGAATACTAAAAAAATCTAAAGACATGACAATGGAGAAGCTCTAAAAGTTTACAGAACATAACAAATAAATAAACTCTTGCCTACGCAAACAATGCGGGGCTCACCGAGAATATGCTACTCGAATCCTCTAGCCAACAAAATCCTCACCGTCACCTGCGTTCTCTGAAAAATCATAGCAAGGAGTGAAACGCTAGCTTAGTGATTAATAACGCTTAACTACAATCATTTTAATGGGGACAAGTCATAAATCATCATGAAATAAATTCTCTTTTAGAAAACAGTAACAATAAACAATATCATTTGTTTCATATAAGTAAAGTGAATTGGTTGTTCAGTCATAAACTCAATAAGGGTTATATCATATCAAATAATACATATTGGGAAGTTTTCAAGAATGAATCATGTAATTATTATGGCATTCTTCTTCATCAAGAATAACCCATAACAGTAGACCCCTCATAAAAGGGTCAAATATCATATCAGTATCCGTATGCTAGTTCTACCTTCCCACTAGCGAGGGTTGTAACTGTCATCAGTAAATACAAGGTCTACTCCCATTCATAAATTTTTTGAAAATAATAGGATATTCGTATGAAAAGATCTTTTAGAATAGAACATAACTTTAAAATTCATATCAATAATAATACATGTAAACTTGAATAAAGCATATATCAAAAATACTTATTTCTCATGTAAGTGAAGAATATTTACAATAGTAATATCATCTCTCAAATAACCATATCAATATCATATTAAGTAAAGAACTTGTCCCGCGTGAAAATTTTCAAAGCATTCAATAATTCTTGTTTTTATCAAAACATAGTATAAATATGCAATTTAAGAAACATAAATTGTGGCAAGATTACTACTCACAGTACTCTTGTCAAAATACCAATTTATCACCTCGAATGATTCGTATCGCTTTCTTGGATCAAACCTATTATCACATCATATCCAGTCTTGCGTTAATTCTATTATTTTAGACTAACTCATGATAAAATTAGACTACCCAACCCTCAATGTTTCCTAATAACCTTCAATTTCTCAAACTTTGTATCCAAAATAATATCTTATTACCCAAAATTCTTGTCTTTAGTAACTAAATTTAAATACCCAAAACAAATTAACTTGACTAAAATCACGATAAAGATATAAAATGGGTTTACCTTAAGCTCAAAAGAATTTTATGATCAAGACCCCGCCCCTTTGGTTGACTTTCACTGGACAAACAATCAATTCTGCATTTTTTCGTGTTGTACGTGTGCTTAAGCAGAATACTCTTTCTTTGCTAAAAGGGAAGTGTTGTGCAGGTAAATGGGCAAAGTGCTTACCTTGAATTCAATTTAAATATAAAACAAAATTGGGGTCATGACCCTTTTTGTATTTAATCAGGCGTACAGATGGCCTTGGCCCATTACTTTGTTCCCTTTTTCCTTTTTCTACTTAATATGGGTTTAACCCATTATCCCAATCCTTCCTTTATTTATTTTCCTTTTTCAACTAAAATTTGGGGTATTACATATAATGACAACTATTCATTTAGATTTTAGAGGGGTAGGCATCATGACATGCATAGGGTCTTCAATACCTCCAACTACTCACTCAGCAACCTGCGATTTCATGTAACTACTATAATTGAAGTTGATTTTCATTGTGCCGATGTTGCTCGGTTCCAATTGAAAATATGGAACTAAGTGGCCCGTAATTTTTAAATCATATTTAGTAATCATTCATTCAGCAAGATCCATTCCGTATCAAAAATTTCCAAGGCCATAGGGTGGATTTAGAGTCTTTCGTGTGAGATTGAATTTCCCAGCATTACTGCCCACTCCTTAAAAATGGGAAACTTGGAATAGATTTGGGTCAATTTATTTTAATGCCTCTGAATAGTTAGAGATTATGACAACCAGTCGTTGAGATCTTAGAGAGGTAGGCATCATGACATGCATAGTGTCCCTAATACCTCCAACTACTCACTTAGCAACTTGCAGTTTCATGTAACTATACTCGTTAAATTTTATTTCATTGTTCCGATGATAATAGGTTCCAATAGAAAATACGTAACATAGAGACCCGTATTTTTATATCATTTTTTTAATTATTTTAGCAAGATCCATACCCAAATATACATTTGCCAAGATTATGAGGTAGATTTAGAATCATTCCAGATTACATAATATATTACATTCAAAACTGTAATTTCAACACATTATCGGTCACGTATCTCAATACATGAAAAAATTATTGATTATACCATGTGATCCATATCTTTGCCGCCAAATGATACAAATAAACACTACAAAAAATCACATTTTCTAACTAACATTAATCTTGAGTTCTTTCAATGGTTATTAATACATTATCAAGCCGTCTATAAATATTTGTTGAACATCACGTTCCAAGGCATGCATTTGTAGTCCTCTAATCATAACATAAAATACAAAATTAATTCGTAATATGGAGAGAACCCCCTTTAGAGGAATTAATTTTGTAGGGGTGTGATTGCCCATATGTTCTAAAGAAACTTTATGAAGAGCGCAAAGGGAAATGCGAAGTACTTGAGGATGAGCTCATTACGCATTTGTACATGTGAAAAGGAGGCACCTATGTAGAAAAGCTCTTGCTTAATGAACAAGAACCCTTGACTAAATCTTTTGACGCCTATCAAAAGATACTTCATGAATTCTAGCTTGCTTGTTCCATTAGAAGAGACACCGATGTTCCTGAACCACAATAGTCCGTGGGGTCCAACCAAGGCGAGACAAGCAATGGTTCTTCACGTAGCAAACCAAGTAGGAAGGATTGTTCTAGGGTTCTAGTGCTCTAGGTAGTTTAGTCCCTCATGTTATAATTTTGGAAGTATTACTAATCTAAGGATTTATTTATTAAAAAGTAAAAGCAATTTTCAATTTTCCTACATATGCTAATCATCTGAAAAATAATTAATTTTTACTAATGCCCGCAAGAGATTGAAAAATAAATAAATAAAATGCCTATGCTTTCATAAGTAATATAAATGAAAATAACATGCTTAAAACAATGTTTTACCTTATCATTCATTTGATACTGTTAGACCAAATACCCCACCACCCAACCCCTAAAGTTTTCAGTTTTACGGTCTATTATTTCAAATTAAGAAAGATTTTAATTGGTTTCTTATAACATAAAGTTGCGCATTGCACATTTCTAATTTGATTGTACTGTAATTACATGTATTTTGTTATATTCGTTACTTTTGGGTTTAAAGCCTGTCCGATCTAACCAATCCCATTAGGTTGAGTACATTGAAATTAGACATAAAAATGAAAACTCTATAAAAAAGTTTGATAAAGTTTAATTAAGATGCTTCTCTTAAAACAATAAAATTGTGGATACAATAATTTCATAAATTACAACCAAATAGTTCATTAAGACATGCATTCAAAACCCAACACATAATACTAACAAAATGAAAAGGAAATGGCTCGATACTTCTCCCCAAGAAATGAGGAGCATAAAAAGAGGAGGTTCCAATTACACAGAGTCGGTGCTGGTTAACTTGTAGGATAACATAAGTTTTCTTGGTCCATGCAAAAGCGATCAAATATTCGCTTTCGTATCACCTCCAACCTCTCTTCCTAAGCATTAACTTGAATCCTCATAAACTCTACACAGTCCTCAGACCTCCTCATTAGTTCTTTTAGGTCAGTAATTTTTTAGAGTATTTGTGCGGTATGATTTGGCACTCCATCAAAAATTTCTTCAGTAGGCTGGACATAAATACAAAACAAAATTGGTAAGGCAAAACATAAATACCAAAAATATTGGGATTAAGGAAATGGATGATAGTTTCAATTCATACCTTTATATCTTTAACAACTACAACGGGAATATATTTCATCTACATAAATCCCTATATGGTCACGGTTTAACTAAAGACATGAACTATCAATGCAGGAATTAATGCTTTTGCTTGGCCCAAGCATGCCTAATCAATGGTAAAGTGTCTCGGGAAGCCAAACCCTATTTTACCTTCCATTGTAAATTAAATGGTTACCAACTAGATAAGATTTTAACTATTCATTCGTTAGGTACCCTTGGACAAAGTATCAATATTTCACGCTAAAAAAAATGTAAAACTTTTCCATAACCCTTTCGAAAAGGTTGGAAATTGTTCAAAGTTTATTTTTTAACAAACTATCAATCTTCCACCTATCTTAAAATAACTCAAACGATAGCATTAAAATTGAGGGAGGGGTGGGGGAGGGGGTAGGGGAATTTTATTTCGTTGTTCAAAATTATAATATATATATATAATCAGCAATCAAAGGGTATACAATCAACCTTTCAATAAAAAGATAAATATTGACCAACATGGCACATATTCCTTTAATTTTCAACATTCAAAGCTCAGTTACCCATGGCCCGCCAAACAGCCATGGCACTTTGAATCTATAAAGGTCTTCTAACCCATCTGCCTCTTCCAGTGTCCTAGTCTCTTCCAATCCTCAACAAAGTTATGAGGAAGTGGGCCTACTTCTTGCACTATACTCTCAGCTTCATGACATCAAAATAGAGATTGATGTCTTAACACGATGCATAGAGAGTTTTGAGCGTAAGCACGATGTCATGATCAAGTCCATGATGAAAATGATGGAATGCATAATGATGTCGTCTCCAAGATCCTCCCTTCCATCACAATTTTCCTCCGTCATATCCCGCCTTCTAAATACAAAATAGAAGTTTTGTAAAGAATTTTTTTATGTGTTAATGTTATTTTAACTTTTTCGCCTTAATGAAATATTCTGTTCTGTTTCACCTTTATTGTCTGATTCGTCTAAGTAGGCGACAAGCCATTTATCCCATCCATCGAAGAACTTAACTTCAAATTTAAATTTTGCCAATACCAAAAATTTCACAAGAACAATAAACTGTAGGAATGAATGCTTTTCGTTTGCCTAAGCACGCCTAACCAATCACATTTTGTGAAAAGTCTTTGTTATACTGATTGTTATCTACATTGATTACTAAGAATTAATAGGAAATAGAGTCATTTAATTACAAATGACCGATGAAAACCATCAAAGAACAGGATTAGAGAAAACCAAGATTACATTCTTGGAAAGAGGTTTTAGACAAAACATTCTTAATTGCAGACTCCTCTACCCTTTCCTGTAGGGTAGCAATTTCAGCGCACACATCCTGTCCTGAAGTCATTTCTTCTTCACTTCTTTTTAGCTAAAGTAGCCTTCAACATACTAATTTTTGTGTATCACAGATCAAACAAAGCAGTTAGAGTTTGTATCTCTTTCTTGAGTCGATTCTGTTCATTTATAAGATCATGCACTAGAGATTTAGGCTCTTCATCACCCATCTTGAGAAGGCATTTACTTTCCTTGTGATCTGAGTTTCCATGCATTCCCTTCACTAAAATCGCATACACTTTTGGACGCTCAATGTTGTAGTACGCCCATACTTTACACATTCAGAACCAATAGGGTATCACATGCCTTACAAAGCTGACATTGATAAAAGTGGTCATATGCGCCATAACAATGGTCGGAAGGCTAACCTTTTTGTACTCAAACAACAACTCTATTAAAAACAGCTATGCACTAGTCAGAGTGGTCTCCTTATCAGATCTAGGAAGAAAGGTATTTGTCACCACCTCACACAACAACTGGAAGTCTCTCCTGATAACTCTTTTATCAAATCTTTCAAGTTGTGATCCCTCAGGAACACCAGATAAATTTAAAAACTCTGCAAACCCCTTCATCGACTTCACGCATTTGATTTCTGAAGTTGAGACGCGAAGGATTTCAGCGAGAATCTCTTCAATAAAACCTATTTTCTTACCATTTACTAGAGAGGTTAGATATAGAGTACCATTGGAAGAAATTTCCATATTTTAATAAAAACATCTTCACCTCTTCTTCATAACGATAGAGTGCATCTAATTGGAGCTAGTGGTCCCAATTTTAGAACTTTAACATATTGATTACCTCTCTCGCTTCTGGTATCATGGGATCAATAATTTTTCCTCCCACAAATACCTGAAGCTTAAGTCTCTTCCTATTCCCTTGGCCTTTTTGACACACTTGACCAATAGTCAAGTGGCATACCAGCATCGCGACATGTCACTTTTCTCTTAGTGTCCTCTTTTTGTCCTTTAGTGTTTATTTTTCCTTCGTCGGTCAAATAAACATAGAATGTATCTTTTTTATCTTCCATTTCTCTTCTTTTAGTGATTCCCAAGCTACGTCTTCTACTTCCTGATAAATACAGATCAAGTAGAAGTAAAGGTTTGTTGCTGGAGTTATTCTGACTAGGACCTCCTACCTTTGTCCGCATGGCTTGAAAAAGAAGTCACCATATTGGAGTAGTTTAGGGTTTGATGAGGTTTGATGAAAGAGGTTTATTAGGAAGGGGTGGCTTAGGAGAGGTTTGAAATATATATAGAAATTAAATATACTAATATAATTTAGGTGAATTTTTATAAAACTAAAATATTATGTGAGCATTCAATTTATTTTCTTATATTTATGTTTTTTTTATAAGTCACATAATTTTTAAAATTTATTTTGATTTATCAAACTCACTAATAATTTTATTTTATAAATCTATTTTTAACTTATAAAACTTTCATATGTCTATATCATACGGTCCGGACATTATCCTTTGTCACTCAACTATTAAAAATATCTCACTAAGTTTATTTATCTTTTTTTTATTCCAATAATGTCACATTTTCCTTACAAATCAATAATTGCTAAAATAGTCCATATTCTTTGAGAGAGAAATAACCAAAATCGTCCTTAAAGTTAATTTTTAAAATGGAATAATCTATATTCTTTAAGAATAGGTGACACCTCTCCACCCCCCACCCCCCACATAAAAAGGAAAAGATAGGGTCTAGCTAGTAGAAAAACAATCATATATAAATATTTTTAAAAAAATTCTAAAATAAATTATAATATTGGTGAAGGACATCATGATAATATCATAACTGATTCTACATCAAATAAAATTAGAAAATTTCATATAATTTTTGTGCAATTTAAAAATATTAAAGTTTTCAAATATTATTTATTGTTAAACTTGTGATATTATTTGGACAAAAAAATTATATTAACTCTTCAACTTAACTTTATACTTCTCTCAATTTTTATTTTTTTTATTTTTAATACTGTGTATGTCATTTTATTTGCATAATATGAGGAATTGACTCCACCCTAATTACCGACTCTTTCATTTATTATCCCAATACACATCCGCCGTCCTTTTACTACAGCAGTCACATCTATTCACCTCACACCCTTTTAGCATCCTTTCCATTCATTCACCCTTCTTCATTTATCCATCATTTTATCTCCCTCTCTGCCTCTGTAAAACCCTCGTCTAGTTTCTGGCCCTGTCATATGACCAGAACTCGTTCCATGGATAATCTCTCTAAAATCCTCATGGCAACCACTATAATAATTGTGGTCCTGTCGTCATCTCCGACTCTTTTAATGAAACCTCTTCGCATTCTGTATATACACCTGTCTCTAAAAAATACTCTACCTCAAGACCTAACTCTTCAGTTAAGAAACTTCTTTCAACTACTTATAATCCTCTCCTTCAAGATGACATGCATAAATTTTGGACATGTTCTCAAAAAGATAAGTTTACCTCCTTTAAGAATCTCTCAGTCGTACTCGATCGAATAGTGAATCTCTGTAAATTAAAAGGAGCACATTGCAATGTAAGTTCCTTTTTTAAATGTCAAGACCTATCTTTGGTTTTTCATCACTAAGGATATTTGGTGTATGAGGATGTCGTTCGTATGTTTTATGCAAATCTCCGCATAGCTCCCAACAGTGGTGAGCTTGAAACTCTTGTGCTTGGTACGAGGATTGTACTCAATAATTTATTGCTTAAAAAGGTGCTTCATATAAAATTCTCTGGGGTAATTCCCTTTATGCATGGCTCCTGGCCTGAAAATTTTGAAGTCAGCTTTGAGGAAGCAAAAAGAGTTTTGTCCGACCCAGACACAATGTTATCTAACTTTGGTCCCCTGTCTTTCTGTTTTAAGTACCCGCATAATGGCTCATATCATCGTCACTACTTTGATTCCCAGAAAAGGCTCTCTTGTTAGAATAACTTGTCGTGATGTGTTTGTTTTATACTATGTGGAGAAAAGAAACAAGATAAATTGGTCGGTTTGGTTTCGAGGGTATATACTTGAGAGTATTGTTGATGCTCATGCCTCTGCTAGCCTACCGTATGGATTGTTGATTAATAGAATCCTTCTATGTTACTCCATTAACCTATCTGCATACTACCGGTGGAAGTCTCTACTACTTATGATTCAAAAACATTCGCCAGCATAGAATACGTCTTGGTAGACAACGAATGGTACAAAAAGGACTCTGTAAAAGCAAAATCAGAAATTCCTAAGGTAAGCCATTCATTTTCTAAGCCCATGCTTCATGTGCTGAAGGAAATGGAGGTGCTCAAAGATATAATAAAGTCAATTGAAGAAGGGATAACGCTGATCTAGGAGTCGAATGTCAAGATGTTGCAGCTGGCAAAGGACACATGCACTGATGTAGGCAAGGTGCGGATGACTATTGACGGGTTCAAGCATGAAGGCATCAAGTTGTTTACTAAATTATTTTCTCATACGGAATCCCTCAAGACTGAAACCAACTCCTCAAACAACGACCTTGCCATATCTGTTCAGAACTCCTATTCCTCTTTCTCCAAAAATGTCGAGAAATCCTAGGAACGCTTCTTCTATAACATGCACAACACTCTAACATATTTCTTGCGAGGCAGTAAAATAATGAGTTGTTATTCAAAAGGATATCCTGTCCCTTTTTTAGGAGGGGTGTAAGATATTTCTTACACTGTCCGCCACTCTTTTGATTGTTATTTCTATTTGAAAGATTTTTTGGCTTACTTGTTCTGCTGCTCATTTTATTTTTATTATGTCAAAAGTAAAATAAATGCAAACATCAGGAACTATCAACTCAAGGTGAGCAAGTCGACTGCAGAGGCATGAGAGTTGAATGATGCTCTAAAGCATAAGGGTCAGCATGAAATGTGAGCAAGTTGACTGCAGGAACAGCGAAGTCAACTGTGTTTCAATAAGGGGAAGATTGTTAGCCCCACAAAGCCAACTGGTGTTTACTGGAAGAACACAAAATGTTTATTGTTGGACATTACTAAAAAATGTCTACCTTGTAAATACTAAGAAGAAAGAAATTTAAGACTGATTCTACTACAAATGTCTGATTAGAACCATGTTTCAACACAAAATAAATCTGAATCATTGAGATCAAATGTTTGAATTATCAACAAAATAACTACAACAAATTACTTAAAGTTTCTAACTTTTTTTTTCACAAATATTTATAAAGTTGATGAAATTTAAAATCAATGCGTTTGGTTTGCCCAACCACGCCTAACTAATAACATTGCAAAGAAAAACTTTGTTATCCTAACCGTTGTCTACATTGATTACAAAGATGACAGAGAAATGATGAGTCAATCAATGACATATATCTAATGAAAACCCCCAAAAATGTGACCACGTCATTAAGAACGCCTTGTTTGATTTTTCTACAGCAAATCACTTTGAATTTCTAATGTGTTTTTTTTTCAAAAAAATTTTCTCTATTGATAATTCTTTAAAATAACTACAAAATATAACTATACAAAATGGCTCAAAGAATTATTAAAGAAAACATTTCAGTTTTCAATTTCTCTTTATTAAAGGTTGAAAATTGTTTAAATTATATTTTTTGAGAAAATTTCAATCTTCCAAGCTGAGTATTAATTTTCTTAAATGAATTAAAAACCTTGAAAATCTAACAATTTCTTAAATGCTTTGACCCTTGGAACAACTACAAAATTTAATACCTTAGCCTTCACTTATTTTACAAATCTTCTATGATCTTCTATTTAAATCAACCAATCAATAGGAAATCAGCCATAGAAAAACAATCAAGAATTGCGAGGGAAAAAAGCAACCAATAAAATAATCCTGTAACTTTGAATTACTAGGCTTTGCCAAAAACTATACACAAAGGTAAAATAAAATAGACATCCGTAACACATAATGCTTTAGTTTTTCAGCTTCTCAGTCGTTAGCAAGTCTTATACTTCTACCCCGATAAATTTATAGATTCTGAGTAATTAATTTTAAAATAAGAAAGAATTAATCCTCCTTCCCACTATTTGGGATTTCAAGTGTTGAAGAGCACTGAACTAGGTAACCTTAGAGACTCTATTCTCAATTTATTTGCTATACTATCTAGTATACCATTGGTCTTTCTTAATTTGGTTGTACTGCAATTCGATTTTTCAGGTTATCCTTCTTACTTTAGGGTTTACTCCCTATCAGGCTTAACAAATCAATCCCAAGAAGTTGAGTGCATTGAAAATACAAAAAATAATGATTTGTTATATTAATAAACGTCTACATCGATTTCAAAGAAGAAAAAATTTGAAGAGTCATTCTATTAAAGTCTGATCAGTGCAAATTAGCAACAACACATTAGTTTTAGTTAGCATTAGTCATTCAACGTAACAAAATATTGCTCGACATATATGTTGAGTTTTTGTGCATTAAATGTATCCTTCAAATCACGTATGATGATCAGTTGTTTTTTTTTAATCCAGATAAATATCAAGTTTGAAAATAATAGCAAACAAAAATTACGTATATCGATAGTGAAACAAACATAGAAGAATTAATATTTAATAGAAGGATCGATGAATTTATCCGAGTACATGACTTTGAAAAAAAAGTAATATAAAATGTATCCTTCTAAGTTGGACTTCTACACCCCTCTTCATGTCCAACCTTTTCATTCTCTATAGACTCTACTTCTATGCTCCCTCCACCATTTTCGTCATCTGACTGGATGTTCACATTTACATTATACCATTCATTTGTTTGAACATTACCGTTCTCAATGGTTGCATCCTGCTCGTCATCACTAGGATCACCCTCATTATTACGAGATTCCATATGCAGTTATAACTGATTAATTCGAGCAACAAGTTTGGAGATGATGAAATGCGATCGGACATATCTCTCCAAAGAAAAAATTTACAACCCTGGGGACTCTGCAGTATTAATAAAATTCATCAACATATAAAGTAGGAAGGAAAAAACTAGACACAAAATATGAGCTTAAATTTAACTTTAAACAAACAACTTACACTGTATAGCGGACAATCCCAATACCGCCTTCAAAAATTTCGGGCATCCCAACAAGTCTTCATCGGCAAGACATAGCCGTGGCCGCACCTGAACTCTAGGTCGCAACATGAATCAATGTCATCCATACATACTTGCGATAAGTTTCACATTTTCTTGCACTTAGATGTTACTAGCCTTGCTTAAGTTATTAAATGATAGAGATGGAGTTATTAAATAGAGAAAGAGAAAGGGGAGGCATCTCTTTAAAAGAAGATTACGACACAAAGAAGAGAATTAAAAAGACATGCCTCTTTGAAAAGAGATTAAGAAATGGAGAAGAAATTTGAAAAGACTCCCCCAGTTAGTTAGGCGTGCATGGGAATGGAATAGGGTAATTAATTAGGAGTGTATGGGAAAGGAGCAAATATTTTCTCACAAGTCCAACTTCAGGTCACAAATATATACATTAGCTTTGTTGGACATTAAATTGTTAATATCCTACTTAGAGGGGTGTTGTTGTTGTGCCTCCTTAGCTCTATGGTTTTGTAATTAGAAATTTATAATTACAAAAAATATAGACTAATTATCTGTTATCTGTAATATTCCTTATTATTTGTTGAACTTTGCATATCATATTATATGTCATATAAATGTATGTTTCTGAATGACTCTTGGTAGTCCTACCATTTTCATCTCCTTAATCTAAAAGTTCAAATATTTGATTGATGACCTTCAATGCTTCATTACTTCTGCGTGCAGCTAGCTATCGTGTGTACCTATTTTGCAATAATTAGAACGGCAAAGGGATTATTGTAGTTCGCCATCAATTTAAGAAGAATGATAAGATCACTGTTCAACAGAACTAATGCTATGTAACTATAGACTCAAACCATTAAATAATTGAATTAATCAACTTTCAAATAAGTAACAACCAACATGTCAAAAATAAAAAACACAAAAAAGTAGACGAACAAAGCATGGTAAAATTATTTATAGTGACATATATAGAATATTATTGAACTTTACAGTAGCAGAACTACTATTTTTCTTATGTCTCCAATTTATAGGTATCACATCGTGTTTCTTCAACTCACTGATCCTTGACCACTTCTCATAACAAACAGATTGTCTTTCATCAGTCAGCGCGTGAACTCCTCCAAACTAAAATCTTTCTGTAACTACTTCATATTCCAAAGCCATCTCTATTTATGTTTTTCGCCCGACCAAAAAACTCATCCCACCCACAATCATTCTTACACTGTACAAAATGTGAAAGATAATTGTGTTGCTTCTATAGTGTAAGAATAATAGTGAGTTGGACAAGGTTTTCTGACTGGCAAACAAAGTCAACAAAGGTGGTTTTCAAAGAGAAAGAAGTTTCACTGAGGGTTCAGTTTGGAGGAGTTCACATGGAGACTAATGAAAGAAAGGTTGTTTGTTTAGAGAAGTGGCCAGGATCAGTGGACTGAAGAAACACAATGTGATGCCTATAAATTGGTGACATAAAAGTAATACTAGTTCTACTACTATAAAGTTGAATAATATTCCATATATATCACCACAAATAATTTTACCATGCTTTGTTCGTCTACTTTTTACGTTTTTATTTCCGACATATTGGTTCTCGCTTATTTGAAAGTTGATTAGTTCAACTATTTAATGATCTAACTGTCTACTTGTATATCATTATTTTTGTTGATTTTGATCTTCTAATGAGTCGACTATGAAGGGACAATAATCGACTTACAGAAGAAAAATTTCAATTCACCCCCCCCCCCCCCCTTCTAGAATTTCACTAATTGTCTACTTGAATATCATTATTTCTGTGACCAAAAGTATGATGATTTTTTGTCACATTTTTTTTACCATAAGTAAAATCCTTTAGTAAGTTACTTTTGATCTCATTTTTTTTACCATAACTAAAACCTCTTTTTAAAAGGTTGTCATTATTATTTCATCATTTCTCATGCCTCCTCTGTCGCCGCTCACTCTTCCCTACGCTCTGTTTCTTTCATCTATTACCATTCACTTTAAGCCTCTTGACTTCTCCATTCCTATCCCCTCCAAACAGTCTCTTTCTCAGGTATTCTTAATTGGCTTCCCATCTCCTTCTCTCTCTTTTTTTAAATCTCACTTTTCTCTCTCTCATGACAAGAACCCACTTCATGGCTAATGTTTCTAGAATTTCCTCCGATAGTCCCACTACTCTTTTAGAATCCTCTGATGAGTCCTCATCTTAGTCCATTCTCCTCAAGAGACAACGATCGACTTCCAGCCCCATCTCCTCCAAAAAATGCCATCCTAATCCCTCTATCCCCCTTCCTCCAAAAGAGATGCACCAATTCTGAACAAACTCTCACAGAGAGAAATTCCTTTCCTACAAAAATAGCTCCATCATTTTCGATCACGTCATCAATCTTAATGTTCTAAAAGAAGCATCTTCAAGGTCAATCATTTCTTCAAATTTCAAAATTTTTCCTTACTTTTTTCCCTCTGTAGACTTTTAGTTTATGAAGACCCTATCCGTATGTTTTATGCTAATCTCTGACTTTTCCCTGATAGTGGAGAACTCAAGACTCTTGTGCTAGGCACAAGAATTGTACTGCCCAAAGTATTGGCTTCCCTTACGCTCTCAAGAATGTATTCCCGTATCCAAGTTGCCCAATTTATTTTGATCTTCTTGACTAGATAGTACATCACAAAGATATCATGACAAGTGATGTTGTTTAGAGATCCCTTTCTGGGAATCAGAGTGGTGGCAACAATATGGGCCATAATGGATATTTGGAACAATGAGACAAGGGACCAAAGTTGGTTGACGAATAGTTATAATCAGATAAAAACTTCTTGGCTTCCTCAAAGCCCACTTTAAAATCCATGGACTGCTTATCATCCGGATCCTCTTATTCTACTCCATCGATCTCTCCGCTTAACTCTCTGTAGAAGTTGCTGCAACTTATGATTCTAGAACTTTCAGCAGTATGGGATATGTCCTGGTGGAAAATGAGTGGTGCAGGAAGGAGTTTTTCCGTGCGAAGGCTAAACCTCCGAAGGTAAGTAAGTTTGTCTCTAACCTCTCTGTCTCTTTGATAAAGGAACTTGAAGAATTTAAGCAGTGGTTCAAGGCTATCGAAGAAGGTATCATGCAACTCCAAGAGTCTACTCCCAAGATCTTAAACCTTGGGAACAGTACAAGCTTCGACATAGGTATGGTCAGGCTAGGGCTTGAAGGGCTCAAACAAGAAGGAGTCAAGTTGTTTTCTTGAGTGATCTCTCGCATGGACTCCTTGAAATCCCCCAAGTCTGTTCCTCGAATGATGATCTGGCTATTTGTATTTAAAATTTCTACTCTTCCTTTGTTAAGAAGGTTGAAAAATCTAATGGAAACTTCTGTCAAAACATGCAAAACACTCTCACCTACTTTCTGGCAAAATAGTGAATTGTGAACTTTTCTTTCAAAGGGGGTCCTGTCCCTTATGTTTTTGGGTTGTATAGATAATTTTTATTTTTTAACAATTTCCTTTTTCTATGCTTAGTTAAACAACTTTTTGTTACTTTCCTGCTTAACTATTTTGAATTTACTCTGTTTGCAGAGTGTTCTGATCTACAGGCGAGTCGACTGTGAAGGGATAATAGTCGACCTACACAAGAAAAATTTCTATTCCCCCTCTTTAATTTCACTAACTGTCTACTTGGATATCATTATTTCTGTTGATTTTGATCTTCTAACTCTTTCAAATTTGATGGGAAATGACAAGGATCCCCTTGTCATTTGACTTGTTACAAAACAGTTACATATGATTGCAACGGTGGGGGTTAACTTAATTAAGCAACCAAATTGAGCATACTTTTTCCATCTTTTAAGGAGTTCTTTTAAAGATTTTACAACATTAACAATATATTTCTTTCCTATGTGATGCATAATGAGGCTGAAAATCTCATGCCCATACAATAAAATGGCATATGATTTGGTTATATATGATGCTTCTATCTAACATAAGATAGTCGTAATAATCAACTTCTAGCACCTATTCCCAAAAGGTTAAAAATTCTACATATAGATTAGGTTCAAAAAGATCATACATCATCGTAGAACCAAATATGAGAGAAATTAAGGAGATGGAACATCTTACTACAAAAAATAATGGATTGTAGGATGATTACTTACATTTGCATCATCGCCTCTACCTCCCTACTACCACACACACCACCCCATTTACTTCCTCTACGACCCCATCTGCCACCGCCACTCCTACCTTGGCTGCTTTGATCCTCATCATATACATCATAATATCTGTAACCTCATCTCCTAGCACCTCCACAAAAGGCGTTTTGACATGAAGATCAATTTATATTTATCTGGGGCCTTCCACGTGAGTGAATTTCTCTTAGATTTCTTATAAATGTTACATCACTATTAGAGTCTAAATCAAGAATGTTAAGGACAACCATGTCATCATCCCAGTCCAAGTACGCTTTGAAATTTGCTTTCAAAATATTTTTCAAGTCCCTACGTCTAACGGGATAGTCCAAAGCGATGTCGTAGTTTCTATTGAACCATTTCTTTAGCGTATTGTATTGTCGGTACTCATCTGTGATTATTGGGTACCCTCCTAGGAATAATTTACTCAAGTGTGGGCGTACTATGTCTCTCATCTAGGGATGAAGTATATATCTATCGTGAAACAGGCGAATCCTTTTTAAAGTTATCTTTCTCAAAATATGGCAGCACACAATCCCTTCACTTTCAAAGGTCTTGCAATTGTATTCAATATATCGATTGTCTGGATGATACTCCACGGTGAAGACAAAATTATCTCCGTAATAATCACTGCGTATCAAAAGATCTGTCATGTTGTATACCTCAACTCCCTCCACCGTATCAAAATCGACATGCCTTTCTATTTCACAATGAGGTAGCCTTGCAACATGCACCCTAAAGAAATCATAAATAGCGCAGATGTAGTGGCCATAAATCTGAATATCCCAATCGAACATGGTGGCAGGTCGTACAAGTTGCTTTCTTTTACTAGCTTGACTCTCCATTTCTTTCTCATATTTAAACCTGAGGGCAACCTCATATTTCCCAACAAATTGCTTTAGAGAGCTTTGACCAATGATGTAGCCATCAAAGAAGGCATGCATTGACTCACACCTTTGCATGGACATCATGCCAGCCCAAAAGTAGTTCTTGAGAAATACGAGAACCCATTTAGACCGCTCCGAATAAAGACTTTAGAACCAAATTCATCCATCCACATCATATTCTTCAACGAATGCATGCCATTTGTCCTCAAATTTGGCAATGGTAATGCTGTCAAAGATAATCGTTTTGAAGTGAGCCTTGACTCGCTTATAATTACACACACCCCTAAGCTTTACAGGTAGCTTAGTAAAGATGTGTCAAATGCAATATCTGTGGACAATATTTGGTAGCGTCTCACAAATGGCTGCCTTAATACTTTCACATTGGTCTATAAGGATAGCCGTTGGAGAGGTTTCGCCCATGGCCGCAACCTAAGTTTTGAATACAAACACATATGTTTTGATGTCCTCACTTGTGATCAAAGCACATCCTAGAAGTATGGATTGGTTGTGATGATTAACACCAATGAATGAAGCAAATGGTTGCGTCATTGATTCACGAGGTAGGTTATATCAAAACATATGGCATCGCTGAAGTCGTAGTAAGCAGCCTTGCAATGTGTGTGCACCCATACCATATTTCAAAGTCTCCCAGTATTATCAAAGTCTATATAATAAAAAAAAATTTCATCCTTGGCCTGTATTTCCAAAAATAATTTATGTAATGCGGCAGCATCAGTGGAAAGTGTTCGGAGCCTCCGTTGCTGAAGAATGTAATTTCGATAGTCCTTGGGAGTACACATCATTATTCAGGGCCTCCAACTTCAAATTCCAAGAGTCTTATGCTCTTTTATGGCCTTCCAGCAATATCATGGGCTACAAGACTTCTTTTCAAAGTCCTGCTCAATTCCATGTGGCAAGGCAAAAAATGAGATAGTGTAGGATCCATTTTATGATTGTACTCTAAAATAACTGATCTCGCAACGCACAAACCATCATTCATCACATGACAGTTAACACTAGCTTTGCAATCCACCCTTTTGTTTTTATTCCTAGCTTTTGGTTTTCGAGACTTACCACATCCAAATGTCACATATTTTATTTGACCACCCATCTTTTTTGCACTTTTCTTGACAATGCCAAAACCAGTCAATCAACTGTGTTCTTTGTAAAATGCGAATGCGGATCGTACACTATGGAAAGACATACCTACAACAGGGCCTGCGGTATATTGGTTGTCGGTGTAGCTATCATCATGTATTGTGCCTTCCTCTTCGTCAACGTCATCCTCCTGATGATCATATTCCTCGCCGTCGGAAATACTTAAATATTTATCTTGATCCGATTGATGAGACCTATTCATCTCCTCATCGATCAAGTTTTGAAGGTCTTCGTCATCACTGTCTAAATATCGATTTGGACTATCATCATAGCCATCATATGAATTTTTATCATGAAGCAAACTATCACTTCTCTCCAACCCCAAAATGTCATTTAATGTTGCTCTTAATTGACTATTCTTATCATTATGATCCATTACGCCACAATCATAAGATAAAGGATATAATAATTAATGAGAATGTACAGTGAAATAGTTAAGAGAAATCTAATAGAGTAAAGTAGAATGAAATACTGAAGAGAAATGTAAGAGTAAAGTAAAAGAGTATAAAAGAAGTTTGTTGTGAATAATTAAAAAAAAACAATCAAAGGTGATTTTGCATTTTTGGAGGGAAAAATAGTCGGTTTTGGAGCCAAAGGACAAATAATTAATTTTTCAAAATTTGAGTCATTCGAGTTATTTTCCTTCAAGTCATTTAGCAACACCCAAAAAAGAAACTCCACTAGTCGGATAAATAATTAAAATTCTTAGTAGGTGAGTCCGGAACAAAAATATGCCATGAGATTAAAAAAATTACCATAATGTGTCATGTATATAAAAGGTAACTATAATATGCTTAACTCTCTTTTTAGAGAGACTTATGTGAATTTCATTTAACGTAATTTGCTAAATTGAGTTAAATTCTGAAAAAGTACATAAATCTCTTTTTAAGAGAGTTACGCATTTTTTTTTACATAACTCATTTAAAAAGAGAGTTATATAATAATTGTTACATAACTCACTTTGAAAGTGAGTTATGCATTTTTTCCTACATAACTCACTTTTATATAATAAAAGTTGCATCACTTACTTTTTAAGTGAGTTACACATTTTTTCTACATAACTCACTTATGTCACTCACTTTTTTTTCTACATAAATATAATAAAAATTATATAATTCACTTTATAAAAACTTACCTATTATGTGAACAATCAATTTATCTTTTTAAAGTTTTAATTTTAAAAAGAAGATCAACTAAAACAAAATGAAGAGAGTAAAACTCACTGATTATTTGAGTATTTAAATATAAAATAAGTGAAAAAAATGAGTTATCCATTGAATATAACTCTTAAAATATGTGTGATAAGTGCATAACTTTATAGTGATATGAAATATGAATATGGTACTAAAAATATATGATTTATGCAAAAAGTTGACATGTTCATCAAAAATATTTGTCAGTCATAAAAAATACGATAAGAAAAAGTGTAAAATCCACACATAAAATAAGAGTTATCCTTCTTATTTCTATAAAACTCACATATCTATAATCTATATCTATAATTTATAATATATTAAAAGTGTGAAAACCCTTAAAAAAGTGATTTAAACTTTTTGTCCTTCATTAAAAGACTCTTCTTTAGACAAAACTTTTTTTTCACTATTTTCTTCAATTTATTATTTAATTATTTTTATTATATTAACTAGACTCCTAAAATATATGAGACTCCTAAGATATATGAAAGTAGAATCAATTATTATTTCATTTGTAGTAATCAATTAGAAAAATACTCCTAAAATATAACTCTATTAAGAAAATACTTTTATAAATATTGAAATGCACGTTAAATCACCGAAGAAATCGATTTACTTATTGGGAAAATATGATTGATGCTCATCTAACTTAATTTGGTTGCATGTCTAGATTGATGGATGCTTAATTTTCTAACCCTCAACTTCTTCATTGTGTTTGCCAACATAATAAAATTCAATGTGTGTCTATATATATATCTTCTTTGTTTTCATTCAAATCATTCTTTAGGGTCAAAATTTTCACTCAACAAGAATTGTTTTCATCAAAACTAAAGTTTTGTGATCACTATTGTATTATTTTATTGTAGTTTACTAGTCGTAGATGAATTTACAGGTGGTAGATGAATGTCGGTCGGCTTTGGAGAATTTTTTTAGTTAAAAGTTAGGTTTAATTGTATTATTTTTATATCTCTGTTTTAATTGTTAGGTTTAATTTTTTTGTGAATTTTACACTTTTTCTAATAGTATTTTTTATGACTGAAAACATTTTTTTATGAACATGTTAACTTTTTGTATAACTCATATATTTTTAGCACCATATTCATATTTCATATCACTAATAAATTTATGCACTTCTCACACATATTTTAAGAGTTATATTCAATGGATAACTCATTTTTTTTTACTTATTTTATATTTGAATAACTCACATAATCAGTGAGTTTTATTCTCTTCATTTCGTATTAGTTGGCCTTCTTTTTAAAATTAAAACTTTAAGAAGATAAATTGATTGTTCACATAATATGTAAATTTTTATAAAGCGAGTTATATAATTTTTATTATATTTATGTGGAAAAAAAAAGTGAATGACGTAAATGAGTTATGTAAGAAAAATGCATAACTCAAAAAGTAAGTTATGCAACTTTTATTATATAAAAAATTCATAATTCATTTTAAAAGTGAGTTATGTAACAATTATTATATAACTTTCTTTAAGAGAGTTATGCACTTTTTCAGAATTTAACTTCGTTTAGCAAACTACATTAAATGAAATTCACATAACTCTCTTAATAAAAGAGTTAAGGATATTATGGTTACCTTCTATATACATAACATATTTTGATAATTCTTTTAGTTTCATGGCATATTTTGATTCCGGACTCTCAGTAGTTCGTATATTGGAAAAAGAGCAACTATTCAATGTAACTAATGTATGACAGGCTTTCTGGACCTAATCAAGAAAATTTCTTCGCCTATAGGCCTATACTACAGTAAATAAAAGGGTGAGGATTCTTTGATTTGACATTTTGGGGTCACATGAAATTAACTGATCTCTGTAAGAAAGAATAATAAAAAAATTGAATGTTGAACTTGTTACAAAGATAATGAGTGTGTCTATTGAAATTAATGGTCGATGTATAGAGAAATTCATCAAAATTCGATTCTTCATGTACAAAAGCAGTTCCTATATATCAAAGTTAACACAATGAAAGTAAAATATGGTCCATTAATTTGTCCAGGCTAAGGGTTAATTAATTTGTTCCATCTTCTTTTTAGGTCATCCTCAACTGTAAGGAATTAGGGCATCTGATCAAAAGAAAGAATAATAAAATTTGAAGCCAATGAACATGAACCAACAATGTCTCATAAAAGAATTTTTAGAGCAAGAAGTGTGGAGCTATATAGCTAGAAGAAAACATTCTTTCTCTTTATGAATAGACTATCTTTGTCAAATTCATCTTACTCCGTCGATTTAGGTTTATCTCATAAGAAAGTGATGATCGATCTCTTTCACAAAAATGATTTTCGATTAGACTAATATGGTCAGTCATGTCGATATTGCCATATACATTGTGTATTGAAGATGAGTATCGAAGTGATTGACGAAAATTGGCAAGATTAATATATTCCCACCAAATTACTAGATTCGTTAGATAAAGTATCAATATTAGATGAACCAAAGAGTAATTTTGATGAAAGATTAAGGAGTTTATAGTTATTTATGAACTTCACAAATGACATTCACAGACGTCTATACAACATTCTTCAAAAAATCTTTTCTTTCTTCAAAAAGATCAAGTTCAAATTCTCCTATTTTCTAAGTTTAGAATTTTATAGACTTGTCCTATTTGCTAAAACCGTTTGCGTACAATCTCACATAAGCAAAGGAGTAAACATCGTTTTAATGAAAATGTTTGAGACATCTTTTAAGCCTTTAATATTGTGTTTGTTGTTCATATATATTACCAAATCTTTATCTTTGTGTTCTTCTTCATATATTTTTTGTCTTCTTGGTATGTTTTATGGTGCATGGATCCTGCATGCATTTGTTCACCAAAAGGGTTTGCTCCATCTTTTTTGGATCATCACCAACAGTATTAGAAAGAATGGGCATCTCACAAAGAATAAAATTCAAACCCAACGAACGTGAACCAATAATGTCTCATCATAAAAATTAAATATGAACTGACAAGTACTCTTGATGAATTTTTAGAGGTTGAGGTAGTAGAACTATGGAAGAAACTTTGTTTTATCTTTCTTTATGGATAGACAAGACTTTTTCAAATTCTTCTTCTAATTTGTTTTCAGGGTGATTAGGTTTATGTTCAATGACATCTTTTGAGTGTATAAGAATATAATCTCATTTAGAATATGATTGTTGATTCAACTAATATGGACCAGTCTTGTCCCTATTTTTGTAAATTGAAGAGAAATTTTGAACTGACTGAAAATTTTTTGGGAATAGGATTTCCACCATAGAAGGGGATCTAATATTTAAGCTCTATGAGTTCAACTTTTAAGGTTCTTAGCATTGAACTTGTTAGAGTTTTTAATATTATGGGTTCAGAACTACCTTTTATTACAATTTAAATAACTTTTTACACATAAATTTATATTCCACGTCGAATGTACTGAGTTGAGATGAACCGACGCTGCAACTCTACATCCGCTTCAGCACCAAAGTACTGGAAGAAGTTCAGTTGATGTATTAAAATTTAAGAAAAAGGATTACTACAGTTTGACGTATTTCTAATTAGTAGCCAAAAAAAAAAAAAAAAATACCCGCTGCCACTTGTTCTGAGATTCCATAGTAGACTCAATACTAATAATTTTTAACTAGGAATTAACAAGGGTGACTTAAGGTAAACCTTTGCGCCTCAAAATTTTGAAGCCCTCAAAAAACTAATAGTAAATTTTATGATTCCAATTTCATTAAAATAATAATGAACATTGTGAAGTACGTTCAGAAAAAATATCTTTAAAAAAATACAGAAAGAAAGAACTACCTAATTTTTAATAGAAATATATTAGAACTTTGAATTAAACAATTTAAATTTCATATTAATAATTAATATTTTAACAACAACATCCAAGTTAATGTACTGTAAACAAATGGCTAACATCTTATTAACTTGAATGAATATTTCTTTTATTAATAATCATATTATATATGAAGTTAAAGATTATGTACCTTTTAAAAATATTATACCAAAAATAATTAATATACAAAAAAAAATAGCTCTAAATTATTATAATATTATTCTTTTTATATAAATTTATATATTCAAGACCTCTTGATTAAGTTTACTTTTAGACTACTAATTTTATTGAGATGACCCGAGTGTTAAAAAGAAAGTTTATGACTTACCACATAATGCAGGATACATGAATATTATCTTATTTACAATAAAGATTTTGAAATAATGTTATATTCTAAAATGTGACAATTAATTGATAAAAATGCTCTAATAACTAATGATAACATGAACCGGATTTTATGATACTTTTTTTTTTTTTCTAAAACATAAATTAATAATTTTAAAAATGATAGTGAGCCAAAAGCATTGGGAAAATGACATGAAGGTAATCAAGATGTAAGTAAATCATGAAACTTAAGAGTTAAAGGAAAGAAATCAGAGAGGAAGAATCATATTGAATGAGTAATTGATTTTTACAATGCTTGATATGGTGCTCTATATAGAGTATGTGTTGAGTTAGTTATAACTAACTCAACTACTTGTGACTCAATTTGAGCTAACTGCCAACTAACTACGCTTGTTAGTTGAGTATCTTAACACTCAAGCATCACTTCTTGGATGAGAAATTTGTTTGTTAATTTATGAATTATAGTCAAATACATTAAAAAAAAAAAAAAAATTATTGTAGTGTAAGATCAAATCTCATAATAAGTTTTTTTGTTTTTGGAATTCTAAGAAACATGATTCTTCAGTAGTGGTTACCTAATACTCTGAGAAAGAGAAAGCTCTTGCCAACCGTATATTTCAGGTTGTTCTTTTTACATTTTCTTTTTGAGCATTTTTGTTGGAAGAATCAATTGAAATACAAAATGTATAAAATTATTTTTGAAACAGTGAATAGCGTTGAATGATTACTTTGTGTGTTGGAAGGATTAGTTGAAACACAAAATGTATAAAATTATTTTTGAAACCTCGAATTGTGTTGGATATGTCCCTTATTTAACACCTTTTTGAATCAAAATAGTGTTGAATGAAGGATAAATCTAATAAATGGGTTTGTCAATTTTTTCATGATCAAAAAGTGAAAACATATGAACAACGGAATATTTTTAGTGTGTAATTTTCATGTTTAAAAATAAATGATCCATTAAATATATTTACACTTACACTGAAGGTACTTTATTTGTCACGAGTCTTTAGTGAATCTTTTACGTATAGAAGAAAAACTCATTTCTTTCAATGCACATTCAATATTAATTTTACTATCTAAGAATCTGAAAAGACTGTCATTTTCTTAACAGATGGCATAATAGGAGACAACTTTTCTACAGATCAATGCAAATTCAAACAAATTATTTGTTCTTCAAGCTCATCCGCTCCCTTAAAATTATTTGTTCTTTAATAATATTAGTGACACTTTGTGTTGGGATATGGGTCTTTGTCCCTTCCTATATGGATAAATAAAGCTCAATATGGACCAACCCATTTTTGCCCATAGGCCTATTACTATGGGGCATATATATAAATCATTTTAGATCTTATTTCACCATCCACAAAGAGTTTTAGTAGCCACAAAAGAGATAAAGAGTGCATATTTTCATCCAAAAATTTTAGTCACAGCTGTTAACTTTATATTGCGATTTCTGCTTCGTTTCTTGTCCGATTTGAGCTGATTTTTGGAAAGCTTATTCCTTTCATCTCAATCTTTAATTAGGAACTAACGGAGCTGAATTTGGTGGCTTGTAGCTCCTATTTTTTATTCCCGAACAGCAATTGCATTCTTTGTGTTTGTGCTCCTTTTTATTCTCTAGTTTTGGTACTATCTTATTGTGTTGTTGCTCATTGTTTGACACTTGTTTGGTGGAAATTTTGGAGAACAATATTGTAACTCTTGATGATTATAGTGGAGGTTTTGGTCTCGTAATTTTTTACTCTTCACACCGAAGGGCTGTTTGACACTTGTTTGGTGGAAATTTTGGAGAACAATATTGTAACTCTTGGTGATTATAGTGAAGGTTTTGGTCCCTTGATTTTTTACTATTCATACGAAAGGGGTTTTCACGTAAATTTGTTGTCTTGTTATTCTTGTCTTATCGTATTTGTGTGATTGATTTATTTGTTGTCATGTTCTTGGATTTGCTGGGATTTGCTTATCTCCTCTTGGTTCAAATTGAAAGGAAAAGTTTAGACTTAGGTATTCTTTCGCTGCTACTCTGTCGGGCATTTTGATTATGCCCTTGCCTTTTCCAATAAAGTGGTATCAGAGAGTAGGTTATTGTGGATTGTTGATTTGAATGATGGAGGCAAATATGAGAAAAATAGTGTGTTTGAATGGTAGTAATTATCATATTTGGAAAGGCAAGATGAAAAATCTTTTCTTTGTCAAGAAAATAAATCTACCTAAATTTGCGTCTACTAAACCTCATCCACAACAGATGAGGATTGGAAATTTGAGCACCTACAGGTTTGTGGCTATATCAGACAATGGGTTAAAGATAATATTAGAAACCATATTGTGAATGAGACACCTACTAGAAGTTTGTGGGACAAGCTCGAGATACTTTATGTTTCAAAGACTGGCAATAACAAGTTATTCCTACTTAAGCATTTGATGAATATCGGTATAAAGAGGGCAGTCCTATTTTTGATTATATAAATAATTTTCAGGGTGTCCTTGACCAGCTTTTCAAAATGGGTGTAAAGTTTGATGAAGAAATTCAGGAACTTTGGCTTCTTAATACTCTGTCAGACTCTTGGGAAACTCTTCGAGTTTTTTTGTCTAATTATGCTCCCAATGGCGTTGTAACTATGTAATATGTTAAGAGTGGTGTCTTGAATGAAGAGATGAGAAAAAAATCTCAGGACTCATTTTTTTCATCTTCACACTCTGATGTTTTGGTTACTGAAAAAGGGGGAGAAATAAGTCCAGAGGTTCGAATGATAGAGATAAAAGTAAAAGTAAGTCGAGGTCCAAATTCAAGAATGTTACATGTGACTATTGCAATAAAAAGAGGCATATCATGAAATATTATTACAAGCATAAGAGAGATATGAGATAATAAAAGAAAGAAGATAATAATGAAAATCTTGTTGCTGTTGTTGCAAATTATGATCTTCTTGTTGCTTGTGGTGAGAATGACATTAATCTTGTTCATGATGAGTCTAGCTGGTTTGTAGATTCTAATACTACTTCTCCTATTACGTCAAAGAAAGAATTATTTTCTTCTTATACTCCAGGTGATTTTGGGATGTTGAAAATGGGCAATAATGATGAAGTTAAAGTATTTGATATTGGCACTATTTTTTTGGAAAGTAACAATGGTTCCAAACTAATTCTCAACAATGTTAAGCATGCTCCAAATGTTTGCTTGAATCTGATTTCTGTAGGGAACCTTAATGATGAGAGTTATGTTAACACCCTTGATACTGGCCAATGAAAGCTTACTAGAGGTTCGATGATTATGGCTCGAGGTGACAAGTTCTCTAACATGCACGTATTTCAGGGCTCTAATTCTAGAGGCTTAATAAACTTGATGGAGAATGATACTTCATCACAGTTATGACATAGAAGGTTGAGTCATATGAGTGAGAAGGGGATTGATAGTTTGGCTAAGAAAAATTTTCTTTTGGAAGTGAAAAAAGCAAAGTTGAAGAAGTGTGTTTATTGCTTAGCCGATAAACAGAAAAGTGTTTCCTTTCAGAGTTATTCGCCTTCAAGAAAGATTGATTTGTTGGATTTGGTACATTCTGATTTGTATGGTTCTTTTAAAGTAAGGTCTCATGGCGATGCACTTTACTTTGTGACTTTTATTAATAATCATTCTCGCAAATTTTGGGTATTTTCTTTGAAGTCCAAGGATAAAGTACTTGATGTGTTCAAGGGTTTTCAGGCCTTGGTTGACAGACAGACAAGGAAAAAATTAAAATGCATCCGCTCAGATAATGATGGTGAGTATATTGGTCCTTTTAATAGATATTGCAGAGAGCAGGATATTCGACATTAGAAAACTTCTCAATTGAATAGTTTAGCAGAGAGGGTGAATAGATTTTTAGTTGAGAGGATTAAATGTATGCTTTCAGATGCTAAGCTGACAGATTCCTTTTGGGAAGAAGCAATTAAAACTGCTGCTTATGTTATCAATTTATCTCCTACTGTTGCTTTGGATGGTGATGTCCCTGACAGAGTTTGGTCTAATAAGAATGTTTCTTATAATCATCTTAGAGTCTTTAGGTGTAAAGTTTTTATGCATGTTCTTAAAGATGAGAGGTTAAAGTTGGATATTAAAAATAGGCAGTGTATCTTCATTGGTTATGGTCAAGATGAATTTGGCTATCGTTTCTATGATTCAATTAAGAAAAAATTTGTTGGAAGCCGTGATATTGTGTTCTTTAAAGACTAAACAATTAAAGATTTTGACAAAGCTGAGAAGGTTGATTTTCAAAGTAGTGAGAGACTAGTTGATGTTGATCTAGTTTCTTTGACTATTGCTCTTGAAGAAAATCTTCATGGTGATGAAAATCAAGTGTATAATAAAGATAATGATCATGTTCAGAATGACTAGCATGATTTTGTTGATGCTCCAGTGCAAGTTGATATGATTGATCAGTAACCACTTATTGATACTCCAGAGAGTTCTCTCAGATGATCTATCAGAGAGAGAATACCTTTATCTTGTTATTCTCTCAATAAGTATGTACTCTTGACTGGCGGGAGAGAACCTGAGAGTCTTGATGAGGCCATGAAAAGTGAAGAAAAAAAAAGCAATTTGATGTTATGGAAGATGAGATTAAATCTTTGCATGATAATTATATCTTTGACTTGGTTTAGCTGTCTAAAGATAATTTGGTTTAGCTATCTAAAGATAGAAAAGCTTTGAAAAACAGGTAACTCAGTTCCGCGGTACAAGGCTAGATTGGTTGTGATGAAATTTAACCAGAAAAAGGGAGTTGATTTTGATGAGATATTCTCTCTTGTTGTGAAAATGCCATCTATTCGTATGGTTCTAGGCTTAGCTGCAAGTCTAGATTTAGAGGTTGAGCAAATAGATGTTAAAACTATTTTTCTCCATGGTGACTTAGATGAAGAAATTTATATGGATCAATCCAAAGGTTTTGAAGTCAAGGAAAAAGAGAATTATGTTTGAAAATTGAAGAAGATCTTGTATGGTTTGAAACAAGCTCTCAGGCAGTGATACAAAAAGTTTGGTTCTTTTATGAATCAGCAGGGCTTCAAGAAGACTACTTTAGACCATT